>NC_024326.1:4385292-4413492 GCF_000523025.1 Cynoglossus semilaevis
GGGTTTTTTTTTTTTAATGTTCCCCCCCCCCCCCGTTTGTTTGTTTTTTGGTCAGGGTGAGGTGGTAACACGACACCCTCCCTTACTCCTTTCTTCCCTCCCTCGCTCCTATAGGCCAGCCCAGGCTCAGTCAGCCTGCGCTGGGCCCCTGTGATGCTGTGCAGTGGGATGCTCCATTGCAGTTGCATGGCCGCCCACATTAGCATGCCTGTCAAGGTCAAATGGGATTCCCTCTCTCCTCTTTCTCTTTCCTTCACGCACGAGGCAGGTGCATTGTGGGATACTGTTGGAGAGGGATGAGAGAGGGGGGCTGTGCAGCAGGAAGAAGGGGGTCCATCCCTCCTCTTCTTCTTTTTTTTTTTTTTTTTTGGTCTGTCAACTTAGATGGCGTCCATGCTGTGGTGAACCATTTTGACTCTGATGTTTCCTCAGCTGTTGTCCACCTGTCATGGACAGACAGGGGACACGGCTGTCTTTATCGGCATTCCCAGTGTCCACTAGCAGGGGGGTCTGTGTTTCCCTCGTGATTCAAAATGGTTTCTCCTCAAACGGATCGTGACGACTGTTCTACCCCGGCACTTGGCGATGTGCAGGAATTCTCCTTCCTCATTGGACTCTTCGTCTCTTCTCTGTCTCTGCAGCCCTCATCCTGTTGTTCTACCTGGTGTTCTACTGTTTCCTGGCCGGGATGTTCGCCCTGACCATGTGGGTGATGCTGCTCACTCTGGACGACAACGTGCCGAGGTACAGGGACCGTGTTCCTCATCCAGGTTAGTGTCTTCCCAATTCAAAACCGAGGGGCGGGGGTGGATCTGGGGTCTTCCAGGTACCGTAGTTGACATTATTTTCGTCGCGAGAGCATTCATTATTCATCATCTGCAGCACAGAGACAGCGTCGTGATATAACGCTCTACATTCCAGCTGCTTTTTGTATCGACCTGTTTTGGAGTCTCTTCCTGTGAGGCGGGAGTGAAAGTGCGGCGGCGAGGACAGGGTTTCCTGCATCGTGTTTCTCATGTTGACATCGTTTACCACCAGACTGTTTACTTTTTCTCCCGTCTCCGATGCAGGCCTGGTGATTCGTCCCAGTCCGTTGGATATTAAAGTGAACAAATCCGATCCTCAGAGTAACGCCGTGTACATCAAGCAACTGGAGTCGTTCCTGCAGAGTAAGAGCTCGCCTCAGGAGTTCAAATTCATCCAGTTTTATTCCCCCGATATTTGACTAACCCTCTGTGTCCATCTGTCTGCCTCAGGGTACAACGACACGGAGCAAGAGAGGAACGAGGAGTGCAATCCAGGGGAGTACTTCCTGCAGGACGATACCGAGGAGAACACGAAAAAAGTTTGCCGCTTCAAGAGAGGCTCCCTGAGGTCCTGCTCCGGCCTGTCTGACACCAGTTTCGGATATTCCGACGGGAAACCCTGCATCCTGCTGAAAATGAACAGGGTAAGGCACTGAAACGTCTCCAGATTAGCCAGCGCTAAATGCTATCTTCTCATCCGTTGGTTTAGTTCCCCTGAATAATTTATTCTCAAAGCGTCCAGGAAATGGCGTCTCCATAAAAGGCTAAACTTTCCTTCTCTTTGTAGATCATTGGCCTGAAGCCCCGTGGGGATCCGTACATCAACTGCACAGTAAAAGTAAACATCTTTTGTTTCCACTCGTCTATTTTTGTACGATCTACTTTCCTGTATGTGTAGATTCTTCTTCTTCTTCTTTTATTTTACTCGTAAAAAACCATAACAGTCTTTTATATTTTCTTTCTGTTGCTGTCATTTTTCCCTCCTTTTTTTCCGTTTTGTGTCTGATTCCTTTCTGCATGCCGTCTTTGACGACTTTTGGGTAAGAGACTGTGGGAATTGTCAGAGTAAAGCCTGTCTATATTCATGTTATAATTTTGTTTTTAGAGATTATGTTGTTTGTGTTTTACATTGTAAATCGCTTTTAAATGAAAGAATATTTGCAACACATTGGGATGTGTTATCTCAAAAGAGTTATTAGGCTATGATAAAATAAAGTCAGAATTTTGAGATTATTTGTTATGTTTTTAATACTTTATTCAATTAGTAGTAATTTTGAAATTACTTCAAAATTTTAGTAAGTAAAAAAATAGTAAATATTCAATATATACTAATATATTAAATATTTACAGATTTGTTTTTACTTAACATTTTTAAAATTAAAAAAAAAATTTTATGTAAAACTTTGACGTAATCTCAAAGTTAGGACTTTTCTTATTTTCAAAATCCTACGATACAAGTAGAATCTGCTGAGATTCCTGAGAATGAATTCTGTCTACTGTTATTGAGACTTCCTTATCTCAAATTGTGATAACATCACACTGTTTTTCCTAAACAAAAAGAAAAATCCTATTCTAATTGGATTCATTTTAATTTTTTTATCCAATTTAAAAGTCCTATATTTAAATTAAATGTCAGGATCTTATTGAATTCTATGGAAAAGTAAGTATTTATGGAGAACTTTCTACATAAAACTCGGATTTAAGAGAAAATGTAATCTTAGATTTTGAAGTCATACCAGTTAAATCTCTGACTCTGACCTTTGATCTGTCACATTAACCCTCGTTCCTCTCCACAGAGAGACAGCCAAATTGAAATTCAGTACTTCCCCAGTAAGGGACGCATTGACAAGATGTACTTCCCCTACTACGGCAAAAAGGCCCATGTAAGTATTCACTTCCTGTCAGATCATGCCCACGCACGTCTCCACGCTACTGTGTTATTGACGGACAGCTGTCTCTGATCCGACGTAGGAGAACTACGTGCAGCCCCTGGTGGCCGTGAAGCTGCTGCTCAACAAGGAGGACTACAACAACGAGCTGGCCGTGGAGTGCAGGGTCGAGGGCTGCGACATTCGCAACAACGACGAGAGGGACAAGTTCCTGGGTCGCGTCACCTTTAGGATCACGGTGGTCGAGTAAAATGTGAAATCACACTGCCATTTAACGGGAAAAAAAACCAAGTGCAGAGGCTGCCCATGTTTGATATGGATTTATGTTCAAAGATCTTAAAAAAAAAAACAAAAAAAAAAAACAGGAAGGAAGTGTCAAATGCGTCGCAAAGACTGCATTTTATGGGGATTGTGGTGCCAAAGGGTGTAACGCAGATTAGTTTGGCTCGGTGTGGATGCAGGTGTTGAATGTTGCTTTGATGACATTTCTGACTCTTCTTTCCCCCATGATCCTTTGCCGACCTCCTTAAGGGATTTCCTAAACATGACACAGGCTCTGCTCCGATCCGCCCGTACAAGCACCTGTCCATTATCTTCATTCCTCCTCACGCCGTTGCACTCCTCATTCTCCACCCACTATATCTATATGAGTGTATATTTTCTTTCCAGTGTTGATGTGATTAGGTCAGTTATTGCCATTCCGAACAAGCCATTTGGAGCTTATGTGTACGTGCCAGTCTGATCCCACCTCCTCCTCCTCATGTTTTTTAGCGTTTCCCGCCGTCAGAAAGGGAAGCGTCGCTTTCATCTCTCGATCCTGTGTGAATGACTGTGCCGGTGCTAGGAAGTCGAGAGAGGATTTTTATCTGGCTGTATAGTGTAATATGAGAGGGTTCCTGCCACATTTTCAGAGTATTCCACATTCTCGCGTCACAAAGACTTTATCAGATCGTACCTTGATAATCAAGTATAGCCACTGTATCCTTGTATATGAAATGCCAATAACAAAGTCCCTTTTAACATATGAATACATTGTGATCCTTACCATATTTAGGGTATTATAGATAGATCTTTGTGTTGTGGTCCGTGTGGCCGCGACCCAGTCTTGTGCTGTGTGTCTGTCTGCATGTCCGTCTGTTTGTCCGTCTGCCCGTCTTCCTGTCTAATCACCTCTCCGATGCAATAGCCAACAGTGCGTGAGGCCTCCAGAGCTAGAGAACACAAAACGATGGCGACACACACACACACACACACACACACACACGGGAGGTACGGTGTAAAAATTGCTTTTAAAGTGGAGAGGTGCCAGAAAAAGCGTTGCAAAAATAAAAGAGGTTCACTGTAACTATGTACTGTATATCTTATACGTGATCTGTATATCTATCTGGGTCTCAAAGATTGTTTGTTAGTTTTCTCTCTTCAGCCTGTTGATCTGATTGTCTGCCAATCTATTACTCTTCAATGTATATATATATAAACACTAGCTACCATATTTACTTAATTCACACTGTATTTTTGTCACAAAACACAATATGGGTGCACTGTAAAGAAATAATTTAAGTAAAGATTTACAGGAAAATATCTTATTCAAAGCTATGTTTACACAGTCTTAAAAAGGAGCCCACGTTTGAAAGAACATCTTGTAACATCTCTTCAGGGTGCCTTAAGACCTGATGAAATAAATTGTGGAATAAAAGTGATTTTGAAGAAAAATATACCTCTTTCCCCCCACCCCTCAAAATTCGGCGGTTTTTGTTGCAATAATTGAAACCAGTTGGATTTCAAATCTCAAATCTTTTTTTGCCACACATGGTTCATTTTACTGTTCTAAATTTTGTATTTCAGCTAGCAACAACTCACATGGTTCATTTTACTGTTCTAAATTGACTTTTGTATTTCAGCTAGCAACTAGCAACAACAACAAACACAATTACTTTTGACAGTAACATGAAAACAAAACACAACATGGTTAAATAAAGGTAGTTATCAGCAAACACTATATGTCATTTTTAAAATGAAACCATGATATTATTATTATTATTATTATTATTATTATTATTAAAAGACTCCAGGCCTTTTGCTTATTTTGTTAAAGCAAATGTCAAAACTTACCCAAGATATCACCTGTTGGTCAAAATGGCTTACTACGAGTGTGAGTCTTGGATTTAAAATAAACAATTACAATACAGTAGAGTGGCTGTGGCCACTAAATCTAAAGCTGCAGTCAGTAAATTGTGAAAGTACTGAGTCACGGACTGCTGGGAACGAGGCTCAGACACGAATGCTAATCACACTCCACTTTAAAAATGGCCGCCGCTAGGGACTTTTTTCCGCCCCGCCGCTAGAGACCTGTGGATGAATCAGTCAAAGGATGTGAATTTGGTCATCTTAGTAAAAGCATGACAGTGCATTTACTCAAGTCTCCTGTCCACTACTGCTAAATATATCTGATGCCACACGGGGGAGCCAGAGACGAGTTAACCGTGACTTAATTGACTGAGCAGCAGCAGCAGAGAAATCTGCTGTGAAGAATGTGAGGTCCACATTCCACATTCCACAGTTTTCCATTTAGAATTTACGATGTTTACACACCGGTCGATAAGACACATTCATTCAGGCAATGTTTGTTCAGCATTTCAAACCAAATAAGTCGTGATATGAAAGATAAAGGCGACGTTATGGTCCACCAGACGTTACAACCACCAGAACGAGGCAGACGCTATCAACTAAATAAATACAATAAAAAAAAACACTGATAGTTAAAAATAATTGAAAAAAAGTACGACAAATATCTAGTGGATAGTTAAAAATAATTGAAAAAAAGTATGACAGATATCTAGAGTCATACAAAAGAAGTATGGCAAATTTTATAATTTTTCTAATAACATTCCATGTAGAATCTGGACTAGTGGATAACTTTGTCAGGTGTCCTCTCTCTGGTACAACTGCCTAAAATGTTGCTTACATTTTTAACACGTTTTCTTCAAGCCCATTACTCAGTGAACATCTTCACACAGCCAGTAACCTCACATGACATTCTGACCGCAGTCGGTCAGAATATATCATGTCAATGTTACATGAAATCTTCCCACAGTATTCTGAGACAGCTGGAGACGCAGGTCCGTCCTTCACCGTCACTGGTGTGTACCCTTGTCTTGCTATATGTGAGATAATCTCTCGGGGGGTTTAGCACGACCAAGAATCCACCTTTGAGTCTCCTAAGCTGTAGTTGTCCTTGAGTTAGACAGTGAGAGGGGTTAGACACTCGGGAAGAACACTCACTTATACTCAGAGTTGTAGAAAGTACCACATACACCATGATGTACAACGACTACTTGGATCTTTGAGTGTTGAAATCTTCAAACATGTGGCTAAGAGATAGCTAACGATTCAATTTTGTTTCCCAGATTCTTCATTCACCTCTGAAGCTGACTTAAGCAAAGTAGGTGAAAGGATAACACAGGTTATCGTCTTATCAGCTAAGAGTTGAACTTGCTAATTTGTGGCGGCCTTGGCTATAGTCAGCAACCTCAACCAGATTAAGGAGTTGATATTTTTGTGACATCCATACACACACACACAAAGCATCAACATTTAGAAACCTGAACGTTTTACACACTTTTAGAAGAAATACTTTTAATTTATCCAAGTGAAATCTCAATCCAATTTCAGTTTAACAACTGATACTGATACTTACATAAGTACTTACATTATGTATACTGTGTTTAGATCATATTAACACTAACTCACACAAGCTCTTCCACACTGGGTAAGGAATGACATACTCTGAGACAAGTAAACAAAAATAAAACGTCTTCATTTTAAACCTACATCTGTATGACGAGTCTTTTTTTTTCTCCAGGATCTGATGAGCTTGAGTTCATTCACCTCAAACTAAAACAAACGCTCAGACACACGTGGGACAAACTTCCAATTTCTATGTGCCCAAACTCTTCTTATTTCTCCTCCTTCATCTGAGTGGACATCACTCCCCTTTCTCCCAGCATCCCAGGGCTGCAGAGACCCGACCTCCTCAGGACGCTGAGCCTCATAGCACCAACAGCAGAGGGCATGTGGACACTTAGATTTTTTTTCTCTCTTTTTTTTTTTACAGAACTTCTAAATACTTTTACCTCATCTCTGTGCATATTATTTCCATTATATATATTTATATATGTACATACAATATAAACATTTGCAACAGCTGATCATTTACATTAAAAAATAACTAGCAAAGGTGTATTTAGTTGTAAATGGATGATCTGACTTATGTGTGAGGATTAGCATCGTCACTGACCGTGATGATAAAACTACAACAACTTCTGCCGAGTGTGTTTAAAAAGCATGTTTGGACGTTGACAAACAGCAGAACATCCAAATGAAAGTGCTAAGATGAGCGCTTAATTTTACACTGCAAACTTCACCGTTTCGTAGCAGTCTCCTAACGCAGAGCGCGTGAAATTACTTAGGCTACTTAGGGTCAAGATGTCGCAAGTCTGAACATGCAATTAGAGACAGTCCAAGAAGAACTGTGAACCAGAGAGAGACGATGCTCTGAAAGAACACAGAAAACTCATCTTAATTATCATTTCTGACCAAACCTTGGATAAAAAGCCATGTATTTTTTTTACAAACCCTGAGCCCTGTTTCCAAGGCCAGATCAAGATGATCACCGAAGATGCCTTGCTCACCGTTTTCATGAAGCGTTAACCGTCATTGACACAAACTGTTTCCTGACTTTGATAAAAATAACCGAGTGTTTTGTTACAACAATAATGTGACATGTAAAACCATGGTGGTTGCTCACAGCACTGTACATGTCCCGGACTTCTTTTCATCATCGGCATCACCTCCTCCGCCTTCTTTTCTGTTGGGGTCGTTGAGCTCATCGAACAGACCAGTTTCTATCATTTCCTGCTGCCACTGGATAGCCACGGCACCTGTGCTAAACTCTTTGAAAAACTTGTCATCCTTGGCATCCAACACGATCCCCTTGATGTCTGAGAACTCCGCAATGTCGCCGGTGTCCTTGGCGTAGACAACGTTGGGCTTGGGGGTCCAAGGAGGATCCACTAACCCAGCCTCCAAGCGAGGGAAGTTGATGCTCTTGAACCAGGGATGCTTCCTGGGATCCTCCATATTGTTCCTGATGACAGAAAGCAAAGTTTCTTACTTCTCTTTGAATGTTTTGGTGTTGTAATATTTGATTTTAAGTTAATCAATATGTTTACCAGGTACAGTTAGTGACACCATCAGCTTGATCAGTAAACTTGATCAGGAAATCCTAGAACTTACTTAATGCCCAGACGCTCATCTATCTTCTTCTTCAGGAACTGTTGAATAATGTCCTTGGTCTGAGCATCGAAGCACCTGTGCTCCCACTTTGGCTCTTCATTGATAATGCGACGCTGCACCTCTTCCTTCTCCACCTTCTCTTTCTTGGCCTCAGGGCCCTTGAATGGTGTGTATCCAGCCACCATCTCATAGATACTGCAGCCCAAGGCCCACCAGTCCACAGACGTCCTGTATGGAGTTTTGGTCAGGAGTTCTGGAGCCATGTACGCACCAGTACCAGCCTGAGAAAGGTCAAGAGGACACTTTTCTTTAAATCCTATTTTTTAAATCATGTGGGGACACTTTTCTTTAAATCCTATTTTTTTTTTAATCATGTGGGAAATGAGAGTCAGTCTGTCAGTCTGTGAGCAAAAACCTCAGGCCTGGACCAGAGAACTTCATTATGTTTTTTAGATGGTATAACGATGCAGCTGTTGTGAATCAAAGGTGATGCACATTTAGAGAAGAGTTGATTTATTCTAATGAATCATTTCACAACATAAATAAACTGTCATGGATTACGGACATTTTTTCCACATGGTTCAGTTCACAGTGGTGAACCAGCCCAATGTGAGTTTACAAGCCTTTCTTTTTTCCTTTACTAATCACTGAGGAAAATCAGTATGACCTTTATCTGACCTTTGTCTGACCAAGTCAAATTTACCTCCTTCCCCACATTTGTATTAGTATTTTATTGATTAGATTTTTTGTCCCTATCTAGTGCAGGACAAAATGACTGTACATCACTTCACTGCAACTGAGACGATGACCAAAACCTTCACAAGGTGGCACTAATGCAACATAAAGAAATGCTGTGAAAAAACCCAGAGAAGACGAAGACAATCAGGAATAGCCTTGAGTCTACACTGGAACATCTTATCTTCACTCCTCACGCCTTTTCTTTCAAGCATGTGTCTAGATTAGTTCTCTAAACTGATTAGTTAGTTAGTAAATTGTACTACAAGTCCACTGACCAGACATCACTGGGTTTGCATGTCATGAACTGTCGTTTCAGCAAAAACAAATGTCGTCTCTTAAAGTCATCTTAACCACAGTGATGTGCTGAACAGGTTAAATTGAATTTCTTAATAAATACTACTTCTAGTCAGTCAGTGGAAACTGTGTAATTACACTGGTTACAACTTCACACTGAGATTGAAGTAGGAGTCTGTACAGAAATACTCCAGTTCATCACGCTGTTTGCAAACCGAGCACGTCTAAACATACGTGCTGTGCTTTTTTAGCTGGATCTGTTACTCTAGTGAGGGACAGACTTGTGTAATGCCCTAAGAGGATTAAGAGGTTAGCCTAGCCACTTCGGCTGGCTGAGGAGCATCAGAGTTCTGGATAATAAGCTTACTGGACTTTCATAGAGCTGAGAGCTTACTCTTTGCTACTGCAGGACCCCAAGGAACCCTGGTTACAGGCGTCATCGTCAAATCATAGGTTAGGATTGGTGTTGGTGTGGTCATGTCATGACTTTATAGTGCTGTGCTGTGTTCTTTGGCCTTGATTAATTGTTAAAAGTTCAGTGTTTAATTGTGTAGGAAGTGAAGGAAACATGTGTGCTTACCATTTGAGTGACAGTCTTCCCCGGAGCAATCTCAATGGCTAGACCCAAATCTGAAAGTCGGCACTGGCCCTTGCTGTCCAGCAGCACGTTCTCTGGCTTCATATCACGGTATACGATGTCCATTTCGTGGAGATGCAGGATTCCAGTGGTGATCTGGGCCGTGTAGTGGATGATGCGTTTCATCTCGATGCCCTTGTCCACACCCTTTCCATCGTAGCCTATGTTGTAAATATGGAACTTGAGGTCTCCTCCATTCATCAGGGTCATGACAAGGCACAGGTGGGTCTTGCTGTCGTAAGCATAGGCCAGGTTGACCAGAAACAGGCTGTTGACCTTCTCCAGGATCTTCTTCTCCAGGAGGGCCATCTTTTCACCGCCTTTCTTCTTCAGTCGCAGTTTATCCAACTTTTTACAGGCGTACATCTGCCCGGTGTTCTTCACCTGCACAGCACACACCTAGACGGACACAAACAATTGATAATGAATTAAATATTAAATATTCACTAACATTTCAATGTTAATGTTTAATGCTGTTTTACTCTTGGCATTAGAGAGGATTACATGTAATACTACGGATTTAAGACATGGCTGCCAACATTAGTGATCCTAACGGGCGGTTTGCCAACTGTGCTCGAGACTCATTAGACCCAACGTCTGACCCATTTCTCTCTGATAGTACTTGTTTACCTTCAAACA
Organism: Cynoglossus semilaevis; assembly: GCF_000523025.1. Lineage (NCBI taxonomy): Eukaryota > Metazoa > Chordata > Actinopteri > Pleuronectiformes > Cynoglossidae > Cynoglossus > Cynoglossus semilaevis. The sequence continues at coordinate 4,395,591 of NC_024326.1, forward strand.
TCACCTTTGCTTAAATGTGATATCCATCACAATTCACATTCTAAAAAAAGGAAGAATGTTCATGCTTACCTCTCCAAAGCCACCTTTTCCCAGTGTTCGGAACTCATAGAAGTATTTGTCACTGATGGGCTGTTTCTCGAACTCTTTCCACTGGAGGAACTTATCAAAGAACGGGCTGGCTTGGTAATCTGTGAAGGGCTTGGCCATTAAATATTCTCTTACACCTTCCTGGATTTTGCTTTTCATCACTTCCTCAAAAGTGGCATCTGTCACCGACTTGCATTTATCAGCAGCCTCCCCGGTGAGAAAGGAGAGGAAGGACTTGGAGTCAGCCTTGCAGTACTTGTTGAGGATGTTCTGACGGGCTTTGTCCTTGGTGGCACTTTCAGCCAGATCCCAATCATTTAGATCATCCAGGAAATCAACAGCCAGTTTGAATGAAGGATTACTTGCCAGGTACTGACGGAAGAACTTTTTGCCAATAGGCTGCCGTTCACAAAGTGATGTGAAGTCCTTATCGACGGAAGCTCTCACTGAGGTACACTGTTCACCTTTGGGGAGAGACAGGCTGCGGCGTCTCTTTTTCATCTCCTTGTCGTCACCGCCCTGGGCTTTTAGGTAGGCCGTGTTGGCCACCAGGTTATCCAGTCCCCCCATGTCACACATCTTGGCGGCTGTATGTTGCCTGTCCCCTCTGCGGTACTGGGATCTTCTTGGGTTACCCTCTTACGGTTGGCACAGCGTCCTTCAAAACGTGTGTGCGTCCAGGTGAATGTGCAATCTGTTTCAAACCCTTCACCCAACCTACCTGCAAACCTAAGACACACTGACACACCCAGTAATTACTCCTTTAGAATTAAATGCCGAGGAGGGATTTTGGCTTAAGGATCTTTGTGTGGCCTATTCGTGGATGCTGTGCACGTAAAGGGAATCATAAGAGGGCTCTATCCTAAGAGGCTTTGGGGCCCTCTATATTTGCTCGTGGCATTCAGGTCCGTAGAGTCTGCTGCCCTCTATATTTGCTCGTGGCATTCAGGAGTTGAACCGTGGTCCGTAGAGTCTGCTGCAGATATTGTAAAACTGTGACCATCACTGGGAGTCACCTGAACTTTAAGTCTTAATGTATCTAACCTATTCTTCTTTTGACTCCCAGTCTAGTCCTTATCTTAAGTCACTTCCGTTGTCTGCTTTGTATTGCATACTTAGCCAAAAGTGATATTTTTAGGCATCATTTATAAAAAGAATCACAGTAAAAATGGATCATTGGGCTATAGGAAAAAATCACAGTAAAAATGGATCATTGAGCTAGGGCTATAGGAAAAAGAAAATTGAACTTATCTTAAATGATAACCCCTAGCTAGTAACAATAGCTTTAGGTTAGCCAGTAAAAATGAAAGACTATATTTGTAAAATTGCAGCCACATTTAAACAGAGAGGATTGATAGTTAAAGATTTGCCGAGAAACTAATAAACAATTACGCCAAATTAAGGGTCAAAAATATGTGCATTAACCGTTGCGGCGCGTAACTCTCTCCAGACACTTGTATTAGAGAGATGAATAGGCACTTTCTTTTTCACTGTTACTGTTGGCAGCATCTTTACACCATAGCTACAGTGTTGTGGGGCAATAATCCTGGGATAATGTTAGCTAATCCTTCTCCAAATGGTCTCAAGATATCAGCGCAAGACTGAGGGAGGGGTCGGGGGGTGGGATGGTAGGGTAGTTGCTGGTAGACAGACCCAGACTTTACAAAAGGTGACGCCCACACAGTCATACCTGTATGAGAGTTGGAAAGTTTAAAAAATAATAATTTCAGCATTTGGAACATAGCCAGAATGAGAACAAGCTGCAATTAAGGAGCTTAATTATACGCCCTCACAAAGGAAGTGGCCCCCTGCTGGCTAATGAGAGTTGTTTCATATATCAGTCAAAAGTCAAGCATCTTGTAAATGGCTCATAGTGGCAGTAAATCTTTTAAGCCTCCTGGCTGGATAAAAACAGGCCATTGACTTCATCTCCTACCAGGTCAGAGAAGGCACAGTCCTAAGCTGAGAGAACACACAGAGACACCTTTTGGAGTTCCCACTGACTCCAGTGGCCATCCCTGCTGATCCAGGCAGTCATTACTGATGCCATCTCTATTTCCTGACAAACTAAATGTTTGTATGGTGATAGATAATTTAAAAAAAGAATATAAGAATATGACAGTAAGTTTGATTTTTTTTTTCTTGCAACCTTTAACCTTGCAGGGATTACCCCCCTGCTCAGGGAGGGAGTAAAGGTTAAGATGAACGTGGGCCCTGTTATCCTATTTCAAACACAGCCAACTGAGTGGTCTTTACATAGACTGAGAATATCCAATTATGGTCCGTAGCTTTTGACAGAACAGATCATAGAACAGAGCAGAACACACAGGGGGTGGATTAGACACAGAATCAAGAGTCTCCCTACAAGTCAGTGGTTCCCAACCATTTTCTGGCCTGTGACCCCATTTTGACATCAACAAATGTATACACACCCACAGACAGACACACCTACAATCACACAGTTGTAAGGACAGCTTGTAAACACAACGTAGAAGTTTACATTTACTCACTGACTTTGCTCCAGAGTGTAACTGTTGGAATAGGCTCCAGCATCTGAAAAGAATAAAAGGAACGTTTTTCAAATGTTAAACATTAGACAATAGACAAAACGTTAGCACAGGAATACCTAACAGTAAGCTGAAAATATAGCAAATTTATGTAAATACTTACCAAAAAGAGTAGTACTAGGCGGCAGTTACATTTTAAGAAATAAAATCCAGCTGTTGATTCAGAGAAGGCCATAATTTACTGAGACAATTAGCCCTGACTGTAGTTTTTTAAAGTGATTTACTGTGTTGTTATTACTACTACTCAAATTGACCACACAGTGGTGTTTTGGTTTTTTTCCCACTTGTCTCTAAGTGCTGTTTCAACACTTCTAAAATGGTGTGGCTTTATTTCCCATCTGCAGTGTTTTCTGAATATCTTGGGAGAAATGAAGACAGATTCTAACTCAACTGGAAACCACCTTCACCTGCTTTGAACAAAACAACAACACAAAAGATTATTATACACTGGAAATTGAAAAGTATTTTATGATGTCAACGTCATATCTCAGTGTGCAGTACATGTATAAAGTTCGTTCATAGCTTTTTTGGAGGAAATTCATATTTTACATATCATGAGAGGAAGTTAAAAATATGATTTGTTTTCAATAAATACTTGATTGTAGTGCCAGCAATGTTGTGTTTATAATGTCATTATTATTATTTCAGGGGTTCATTAGATACGATCTGTGTTCAAAGATTCATTAATTGAATCTTTTGAACCTTGCTGACCTTTTATTACATTTCCCTAAAAAGCAGTAAGAATTTACTTTTGAGAAAAAGGGTAAATGACTGAGGAATATTCAACTAGTAATGAGCTACATGAAGACTGGGTTCCACTGAACTTTCTAAAACAAAAAACCTGACTGTGGCAGTCACGACTCTGTGTCCTCTGCTGTTACTCATGTGCCGTCATCTGTGCTGGTGTTTGCACCAGAAGGCGCTGCATGTCTTCCAGGAAGTGTTCAGGCACAGATTCAGAGGAATCAGAGAAGGTGTCGGAGTCAGGGACACTGCCAGGATCAATGTAGGAGCTGGTGTCAGAGCCAGAGCTGAGCGCAGGGGTAACGCTGTGATGAAATTCCTTCTCCGACATAGGGACTTCTTTTTTTTCCACACTTTCTTCCTGACAGCTGTCTTCATTATTTTCTAGGTCACAGACCTGCTGCGCTCCTCTTTGCTCCTCGGTCTTTAGCCTCCTGCGGCTGATCAGCTTCTGCAGCTGCAGCTTGCTGGTAAAAAAGATGCGGCGCCAGCCCACCTCCAGAGCCAGGGAGGCCACTTCATCTGAAACTGTGTTGCAGCACTTTCGCACTGCCTGTTCCCAAAACTGCTCCGACCCACATAACTAAAGAGCGGGGAACAGGGGGGGACAAAAGAAACATGTAGCAATGAGTTGGATTCCCATGCAGTTGGTGTTACTTGTAAAGTATTTCCATAAACCCACCTGTCTAAACCGATGTGATGTTTGTCCAAGCTGCTCCACATCCTCCAGCTCAAGGTAATTAATTATCCGCAGCAATAAGGAGTCAGACAGATGATCCAGATAATCATAGTGACCATGGCACAGAGCCTTGGTATACAGCAAGATCCGATGTCCAAACACAACACTGACCTCACCTGACAAGACGTTCACCATTTAATTTGTCACTCATATTAAGGGAAACACAACACTGACCTCACCTGACAAGACATTCACCATTGACATTTGTCATTCAAATGAAGGGATTTAATTTCTTTTTAAGGTTAGAATTTTTATCTGAAACTAAATGCAGTAAGAAGAGCAGAAACATCTTCTTCTAGTATGTAGTATATTCATTTAACAGGTAATTAAAACTGAAGATCTGGACTTACTCTGCATCCAGGAGTCGTCTAGGAAGTCTTGGTGAGACTCCTTCACCTCCCCAGGCCTGGAGTACCTGTCCACAGCTCTCAAAGAAATCTTCCACCATCTCCATATTACCTGCAAATGAAATGTAAAAGAAATTGGAGTCAGAGGTATTTGGAAAAAAAAGACAGTAAACACAGTATTTATGATTTCATATATTTTGTCTTGTTCCTATTTAGCTCCTGAAATGATCTAAACACATCTCCATCACATATGCCCTCTTTATCTTTCTTTTCTCGTCGAACTAGGCATTTCCCTCGTTCCAGGATTTCGAGTGTAATTTGCATTTTTAAGCAGGTAATTTGGGGGACCTGTTCAAAAGTGATGGGACCATGAAAGCTGAGAAGTATGATCAGATACTGATACACCATGCTGTGCCATCTGGGAAGTGACTTCTTGGCCATGGGTTCATCTTTCAGTGGGTGTGCAAAGGCACGCACGTCAGGACAAAATGAACAAAAGAAGCTGGGCTGAAAATGCACACTAATTAAACACACCAGGCATGAAGGACAGTTCAGGAATGTTTTCTAAGCTGTGAAAAAACATGTTTTTTGAGTAGCATGTAAGATATTTGGCAGAAGAGCTTTCATTAGAATTTCCATTTGTTTGCATTAGTAATCAAGATAATTCAATTAATTTACAAATTTCTTGTCAAATAGCCAAACTAAAAACATTAGGGTAGGTTGACCCTAATATAAATGTTCACTACTGCAACTGTTATAATGATTTGAGCATCACATTCATGCTAAGTGTAATGACTTGTACCTTTTCTCACGTATGTTTTGTTTATTATTATATAATAAAGGATTACATTTTAAATAAATTAGTTTAAGTGAGAGCTGAAACTCTATACTAACATACTACATACTAAATAACGAGGATTTACGAACAATAAATCTCAGTTTTCAACTTCTGCTTGCAGTTCAAAACTTGACGTAAAAAAATAATAAAATAAATTTTAAAAAATAACAGTACATTATAAATGGAGGTAAAAGCGGACATTTCTACCAAAATAGTCACAACTGTAATAAGTTTAGCGAACTTAATAGCAGTGACGTTCGTAACGACGCAAACAAGTTGTGCTAATTAAAAAGTGAACCTTTAAAAAAAAAAACTAGAATGAATAAAGTTATTATAAATTTGTAAAAGCATACCCGACTTACCCCTTTCTTGGTGACACTAAAATAATAAAAGTTCTTGTTGGGAGGACGGCCAACTCCCGAAATTTCAAACAGCGGGTCTGTTAACAGAGAGGCCATGTTAGTTTGAATAGAGTCATAGCAACAAGACCAATTCGTCGTAGTCAAAGGCAACGGGAAAGACGACAGTTTGGTTTTTAAATAACGAAGATTAAACTCAAAAGTCCATAAAAACAGTGTTATAATTCAATGCTTTAAGATAAGCTTCAGTAATTTATTGGTCAAATTTATAATTATTCCTTAACTTTTGGCTAATAAAATACTTTATTTTTAACTTTATTATATGAAATATATTCTCTTTACATTGTATTCCTATAAGCGGGATCAATAACTTGGAGAGTCCAATAAAAAATAGAGTATCTTGTTTGCAAATTAAATTCTCATGTCACTAAAATAAAGTAACTGCCATAGTTAAAAATCTTTTAATTTATTTATACATATATTTATATATGTACACATTTACTAACCTATTCTTGCAAAGACAAAAAAAAAACAACCAAAAACATTGTCAAATTTAAAGTTAGTGATTGGTGTCAGAATGTAGACCCTCACTTTTTCCCAGAGTCATAGCAAGAAGCAGTCATGACATATTCCACTAATAAATCTATAGTTTCCCTCTGCCTTTACCTAAATCAAAATAAAGAGAAAACCAAATTTATCCTTATCTTATCTGAAAAGCGTTTCACATAGAAGGCAAGAAGATCAACCGTCAAGGTTATACAGTGGCTACAACATGAATGGTGTCTTGGCAGAACCGGTCAACTGTTGAAAAATGACTCCTTCATTTGTCATGCTTCTTTTTGTTAACCAAAATATGACTATGCAAAAATAACTCATAATACATCTACATCTGACAGCAGAGAGGAAACTGGCAGCGTAGTGAACTTGGCATTAATATTCATGGAATCGGGTCACAGAACAAGGGGAATGCCGGCAATATTCAACTTAAATTTCTGTTGTGCTCGAACAATCATTTTAAAAATATTTAATATCCTGATAGCCCAGGATAAATGCTGCGTATGATCCTTCTGCCTACAAGCTTTTTCTCTAATTTATAAAAAAGGTTTGCATTTAGTCGTAGGAAGCTTTAGACTGTTAGGAACATCAATATAGAGCAGTAAGTTAATAAAAGGACATTTTGCACCTTAAAGCCTGTATAGTGGCAACAGAATAACAAATCCCTTTGAAAATACAATACCTGCATCGTCCTGGCTGCTTCAAACCACAGGTCATATATTTGTATGGATCTCTAATTTATAAAAAAGGTTTGCATTTAGTCGTAGGAAGCTTTAGACTGTTAGGAACATCAATATAGAGCAGTAAGTTAATAAAAGGACATTTTGCACCTTAAAGCCTGTATAGTGGCAACAGAATAACAAATCCCTTTGAAAATACAATACCTGCATCGTCCTGGCTGCTTCAAACCACAGGTCATATATTTGTATGGAACCCTGTTAATATTTCGTTTAAATGTATATACCATAACATAGATTGTAGTGGTTTTTCTTACCACAAGGTGTGAACAGTATACTCACTCATGGTAACTCAGTCCTTTGTTATACGTAACATCTACTTATTTGCGATTACAAATGATATGCACAGAGCTTACAGTCATAAACAATAAGTAAAAAGCATAAAATGTGTATAGTCCAAACAGTAGAACCCCCTCCCGTAACAGTCCCTTAGTCTTCAATGTAGTCCTTTGAACTCCTTCATAGTGTTGTAAACGTTTTGTGGAGGAAAAAGGTTTTGTTTTTTTAACGAAATGTAATGCCACTAGTAGCGTGACGGAACGGGTGCGTTGACTATGTGCTGCATGCTGCCATCTGGTGGCCGTAATTGGAAGCTGTGCTACAGGAAAGGGTTAGTAGACGATCCCCCTGAAGGAAATGCTCCAGCAGGACCTCCAGCCTGAAATATAATACAAAAATGTATCATTAAAACATTGTTTTATTCTTTTTTTTTTATTGCTGTAATGAAAAAATGCTGAGTGAGTCAGTTAGAATGACACAGTTGTATTTTTTTCGAATACATCTGATAATAACCGGTGCCTCACCATGAATGGATTGTTGGACATGCCTGGTGCAGCCATGTGCTGCCCAAATGGCATGGAGGGCTTGTTCTGAGTGTAGACTGGAAATGCAGGACCTAAGAGTAATGCAGGGGGAAAAGGTTAATTGAAGTCATTCGGTTTTTGACACTAGCTAACACATTAGGGCCAGGAGTTTTAAATAAACCTTTGCTGTCAGTAAGAATTAAAAAAACCTGGTCTGACGTGGACAGCTTTTCGTCTTTTGCAAAGACAGTCTCGCTGTCACCGAGCAAAACTTGGTGGGTAACATGTACTTTAAAATGACAAATTCAAAATGAAATTGAGAATTAAGACCATTCATGGGAACATACAGCAAACTGGACCTAAATAATCATTTTATCTTTTACTCAACAGTAACCAAATGATTTTCTAAAACATGATTATCACTGTGAAGAAGCTGTAATGAATAGGTTGCACTTTCACTTTTATCTCAGTATTTAATCTGAACCCAAATTACAGGTACTGCACAGGTCACACGAGGTCAGCAGAAGGATGGAAACCACTAACCATTAGACTGAGGGTGATAGGCTCCAGGTTGAGCATAAGGGATGGGAGCCTGACCAGGGAATTGCTGCTGGAAGGTTCCACTGAAACTGGTGGGAAGGCAGTAGGAAGAGGCACTCCCAAAACCTGCAGGCATGCTCATGGAGCCAGTACCAAAGGGAGCTACGAAACACACAACATGTGCATGTGCATGGTGATTCATGTGTGCAGAGCCACACCAACCATGCACAGACACGTAAACATAGAAAAAAGCAGGAGTGCATTTCTAAATGATTGGGTGAATCATGATCAGAGGAACACAAATTGGTAAAATACAGAAAAAAGCAGGAGTGCATTTCTAAATGGTTGGGTGAATCAAACCTGCAGCTGAGGCTCTGCCGTTGGTCTGGAAAGGGTTGGTTGCCATGTCTGGGGCGACAGCAGCAGCTACAAAAGGATTTGTAGATGGTACGGCTACAGAGAATACAGGAGAATAAGAGAGTTGTATGTGTGAGTGAACCCAATTTAATATTATTTTTTGGTTTTGAAAGTGGCACTATATATTTAACTGATCATGCTCACAAACACAAAATACATATAAACAAATAGCACAATACTGCAGATTATACATCAAGAGGACACATTGTACAAGTTCATTTATAAAATTACCTCCAAAGCCAGGCTGCATGTTGGGTAACACAGGTTGATTTTGGGCTGGCGATGAGCCAAGTACTGGTCCAAATAGGTTCCTACAACAAAGTAAAGCAACCAACAAAACTATTTTTACAATGTTTTTTTAATGACAATGTAAAAAAAATCAGAACAGAATGGTAACCCATCATATAATATTGTTGTTCACTAAAGCTGCGATTAGACATAAATTCTCCTATTGATACAGACTGTACATCCAGCTCCCAGTTTCCTACATTCTTATTGGAAAACATTTGTCTCTTTCACACCACCAATTACTGAGCTCTATCCTGGCTCGCAGCCCAGTGCCTTAAAGCAGCGGTTCTTAATCTCTTTTCACCGAGTACAACCTTCCAACTTTGTTTCTTTAAGTACCACCAGCCTGAGCATCATTAAAATACAGCAGTATAGACCTGTCCTGTTCCTCTGAGCCCAGTACACAGGAAGGAGAATTTACTCCTAATAAAACCCACTTGCATATTTCTCAACCAAAGTCGTTATAGTTGGATGTACTCAGAATTCACCTCTGAAACCACAAACACACACACACGCTCGTGGAGGGACAGAAAACATCACAGATATGTAGTGAACGTCCTTCTCCAGTTGTCTCTCACCCTTGCACGTTGCTGCCGGATGAGACAGAGGAGCTGAGCTCATTGTCCAACTCTGCCAGAGCAGCATAACGGTCCTCTTTGCAACTTCCTCCAAGGGGTTGGGCAGGAACTGCACTAGACATTGACGGGATTGGCACACCTCCACCTATTGGCCATTTGTTGAAACAAATGTAACTGAAAACTCTCAAAGCTACAAGAAAAAAAACTAGCACATCAGTTTGTTTGGGTTTTTTTTTTCCCAACAAAACAAAATACAAATAAGTGATGACCAAGAGGAGAACTGTTATGCAAAATGTATGGATAATGAGATGGTAGGTGGCAAAAAGTGTCCACTGGGTGTCTCCCTTTTTCCAGCTGTGGTAAGAGCATGATGCTCAATGTACATTTTCTCCTGTTTATTTCATGCCCTTTGTTCTATAATTATGATTGTAATAATTTAAATTGTTATTTAATTTGTTTTTTGTTAATTACACATATCCCATATTCAATATATCATATACTTTTATTCCTCTTTATAAACCCGCTACTTACAAGTGAAGTATTGCAAATATTATGTTACTAAAAGTGATGTGAAAGGAATTACAGTCTAATAAAGATTTTTTTTCAACTTCATACATGTTGATTACAGTCTAATAAAGATTTTTTTTCAGCTTCATACATGTTGAACATTGGTATGCTGGACACACAGCAAACCCACTTAAAATATTTTCAATGGCATAAAACTCAACAACACCTCTTTAAATACAGAGATGAGACGCCCAGTGGACAGAGAGGGTTAAGAGTAAATGAGACATACCACAACGAGTGAGTGTGTACGTGTGTGTGTGTGTTTGAGGAGTGAGCAGTAGTGAGGATGGGATACCTGATGAAAATGACTTGGATGGGGGTGATGTGCTCAGATGGGATGGGATTGTAGTGTTTCCAAATGCTTCAAAATTGGCAAAGTTGGTATTTGAATCACCCTGAGGTGCTGCAGCCACACACAAGGAAAACATCAAGACAGGAAATGAATGACAAAGTTCAAAACAAATAACAACGCAACACATGAAGTACATGACGGCAAACCAAAGAGTGCATTTTGAACAATGGTGTTTCTGTTCATTGATGACACGTTAGTCAATATAATCAGTCCCAGAAAAGCACTGATCTTGAACTAGGGAAATTGTTGTCAATTACTGAAAAAAAAAAGGAAGAAAAAGGACTTACCCGTCTGGTTTGGAAAATGTGCAAAGTTGGCAAAGTTGGAAGAGGTGGCAGTTTGAGTCGGTGGAGCAGCAAAGATGTCTCCTCCCAGGTCTGAGAGCAGGTCAAACTTCTTCTCTTGACTAGCGCTTTGAGCCTGTGAACGGCTGAGCCCTGGAGACTGGGAGGTAGGTGACATTTTAGACACGAGTGTTCCAAAAACAACAAGACTGCACTTGTTGCATTTAATTATCTTAAGTTTTTTTTTTTAAATTGGAGGTGGCTCCCCTCTATCAACCCTCTCTTTACCAAAGGATGGTTACACTTATTCTTATTCCAGATGGTGTGTCTAACACAGAATCTATGAAAGACTTTTTTGTCCTTCACATCTTACAATCCATAACGAAAAGGGATATCGTTGCTAAACGTTATCTAGCTAGCTTGACTTCCCCCCTTAAATTGTTCTGCTGGCTTTAATTGAATTAAAACCATTCCATTTGACCTGTAACTCTGCCTTCACCAGTTTCTTTTTTGTCCCTGTGACAAAGCTACAATATTTTTCTTTACGACTCTGTGTGTCTTCTGTCTCGGTACCTGGCGCAGTGGGGTCTTGTTGAGCTGCAGGGATTTAAGGGGCTGCACTTCTGGAGTGCTGCCAGTGCTGCTGGCTGACGAGCCTGACACAGAGGCCTGGACGCTTCCCACTGATCTGGCCTGGTCTGGAGGAACGTACCTGGACAGTCATGGAGAGAAAAACAAAACACATAAGTGTATGAAGGCAAAGGAATTGGGGTGTAACAATCCAATTAACAATATAATACAACACAATATTAACAAGTAACAAGATAAGATGAGATTTGAACATAGTGGTTTTAAAATGTTACAGCAATTCAATAATACCTTTTGAACAAAGTAATAAAAAAAAGTTCAGAGATAAAATATTGGTCTCTGTCTGAGACTCAAACACTGCCACGCAAATTATTTAGCACTGGGCGCTGCTTCTCTGATCATTTCTGCAGCAAAGTCAGTCTCACCACATCTGAGTAGCGCTCTGCTAGTTAGCTTCCTTTAGAACGAGAGAGATCTAATTACAGCCAAAGAGACAAAGTTTATCGTTCTGTGTGAACGTGACGAAAATCTGTGTTGTGAAAAATATTTTAATCTGATTAAATTCACTCTCTTATATCATATCTCTGAAAATGGCTCAGAGAAAAGTGACACAGTGGTCGGAGAAGAGCTGAAACATATGGCTAACCGAGTGCATGACAGCAAAACATTTTTGGCAGAGGCAGCTCTTCATTCCCTGCGCGCCTTTCCTTTGTTTCACAGCTGATAGTTAACACAGGAGCATAAGTGAATGACCTGCAATGACTTGCTGAGCGCAACAAAGTCAAAAAGCGTTGCTCCACAACTTATCCATTTACTGATTTTTTTTAAATAGTAATCATTTCCGGCTTTGTGTCAAATCATTGATGACTAAACTTCAGGCAATCGCAGAGACAAAGGAATGCGTTACCATCGTTTCTTTTCATATTTTTCCTGGAGAAACTCTTTAACTTTCTGTGGTTCTCGGAAATCTGGCACAACTGATGTCCTGTCGTCATAGAGGCCTAACCAGATGTGTTTACAGACCTATAGGGGGGGCAAAAGAATGAAAAGAAAGGGTGGGTGGAGGGGCGTCAGGGTGGGGGCGGTGGCAAAGCCAGGATAGAGGTGAGAGAAAGTAAAGAGAGAGGGGGAGGGGAGGAGAGAGGAAAAAAAGAGACACAGCTTATTAAAAAAAGAGAAGAAGCACAAAACAAGAAATCACAATGTAACACACAACTAATGGGAATATCTATGACGCATTGAATAATGATTAACTTCCAATTTGTGGAGTGAGGTTCTGAGTCACTTTTTGGTAAGAAGTGTGTCACACCTCATTGCTGTGTTTCTGTAAGAACTCTATTTCCTGCTGTGTAAATGTGGTCATTGAGATGGACTTCACTCTGTGTGGGGGATTCAGTCCTCGCCTGCAAGCAGAAAGGAAAACGTTAGCTGTAGGACAGAAGAAGAACAAAAAAAAAGAGAAGAAAAACTAACTTAAATTGGGTCTTACATCAAAAAAAAAAAAGAAGAAAAAACTAACTTAAATTGGGTCTTACACCGTACATTTCCATGTACCATTTCTCTTCAGAATAAACATAAAGCTGTTTTGATTTGTGCCATGGTGACATGTGGAAGACACTAATGTACTGACAGTCATAGATTTTGCCAGGAAAAAAAAAACAGTTGTTCCTTATTTATTTTGCCAAGAGATGCAGAATTAAAAACAGTTGGGCTCGACTTCCAAATATGTGCGTAATCAGTCAAGCGGGCTTTTTTCAATTAATAAGTACATTGGTTTAATATACAAAGGAAATCACAACAACAACAGAACAAGAAAATGGTGACATCTGTAAATGTCACGATTTTGTATTTGAAATCTTCACAAATTTAGTCATCAATTTATTTCGTACTCAGAGAATCTTTATTTAGGAAGAGAAGGTTTGAAACCAAACAGAAAACATAAATTACAACAATCCCACAAGACGTGGGAAAAGCTCAAAACAGCAGCGATGTGCAGTTCCACAAAAAAGAAGTTAAATGTCACAGAAACACCAGATACTATTCTGTTGGCCAGACGAGGTCAGTGCCACCAGGTTTTTATACCAAGCTTCTTTCGGCTCTTCTGAATTAGAATTTAGAATTTAACATTCAGAGCAATTTAGGACAACAGAGAGAAAGATTCCAATCAAGCCGGTAAGCAACAAATATAGTATACAACTTAGTGGAGGAACAGAAGAACTGTTGCCCTAAAAGGGTGTGACTAGTCAGGATGTTGCCTAAATCCTGGTTATGATTTCACAATGTTCTGCATTATTAATGAGGAAGTGGATTGGTTAGACAGTAGATCTCATGTTATCACTTCACAAAAGCGTTCAGTGATATTTGGACCATAAAGGAGAGTAAAAACAAAACTGCATGGCAGATTATACACACAGGTATCATATTAACTCAGCACCTGCACAAAATGAACTTTTGAACTTCTTAGTTGATCATGATATTTTACTGCTGCCTGTGCAATGCAGCTGCTTTAATAACAAATATTCCCAAAATCTCCTTTAATAAAGGAGCAGCTATGGCTGTTAAGACATACAGTTCAATTGCATAATTTGTCTCAGCCCTAAATTAAAATAAATATGGTTAGTTAATTAATTGCATTTTTTGTACATAACGAACAGCAGCTGTAATATTAAAACTGATGAAACTGAAAAGATCCTGTTCATATATTCAGTTTCCCAAAATAAAAGCAGGCTGAATACTTCTGGGTTGTTTTTTTTCCAGTACTCTATTATTCCCCAAAGAGAGTTTTCACTGCATATCACCCCAGTGATTAACACCAGACACACAGTGAACACACTGAACAGTGAATTGCACTTTGTAGTGCACCCAAGGAGCCGGGAAGTTTTGGATAACGCTCAACACAATGCACTCCTGCCAGGGCCCATTTATCTGTGTAAGATAAACCTTTTGATCCTGTTGATACGCAGTCTTGTACTTGCAAAAACTATGGTCATTTTTCAGATGCTTTTGGTGTTTTATGAGTCCATCTGGAGTCTTCGGTTGCTAGCTGCAAGCATGACTGTAGAAAGACTTCGTACTTTAGGCCACTTCTGTAGAATTCCAAAAGGAACACTTAAGTCCTGTAGACGTTTTGACCCTAATGTGCCGCTTCTCAGATGATATTGCATTTTTCAGCCACATATGGTTTAGTCTGATCTCTAAACATAAAACAACCAACTCTCCTGTTACGCTCATAGGCAAAGAGATACATAAACTCTAGATTTTGACCCAATGGGTTTGAACTTTTTGCAAATCATTTAAATGAATACTAAGAGCTTTTCCCAGCCTGTCCCCACCCTAAAGTGTTCATTAGACAATAACAAAGTTAGAAACACGTTTCAAAGCTGCTGTTGAATGTTGAATGTCAGACGCTGCTCTAAATGACATTGCTGCAGTCAGCACGCCCACTGCCGGCTCTCTCACAGCTAAAGAAATCCGTGGCATTGTTGCTTCCAACCACACAGGATAATTCGTAGTGTCCTATTCTGTGCAGTCATCTTGCTGTGCAACGCAGCATCGTGCTATAACGCACATTAGCTTTGTTGGGGTTCTCTGTTTACCTAAGACAAATAAACCGTAAAGCAGATTCTGTCTGAACAGAACTTAGCCTTTGCATCTTTTCATCTGCTACAGTTAGTCTGTGTGTGACAGGAACTAGCTGAAATCCAGATAAAGTTCCACAAGGACCGGCTCCTGTGTGACACATGCTGTTTTTAAACAAGGTCCTCAAATATTTGTTTGGTGGTATGTAACATTTGTGGTTCCTGACCTCAGCCACACAGGCAATAAACTGCTAGGAACATCCCTGACTATCAGAGAAATGACGTCAACAAAATTGACAAATGAGAACAGGCACAAGGTCATTATTTCCATAGCTTGACCTGTTGAACCTGTGTTTTTCCTCATAAATGTTATTTTTGAAAGGTTTTTTCCCCGTAGACATTATGTGTGATTAATATAACTGATCAAGTAGATCAAGAATTTGGGAAACAATTCAAATCTTCTTGTAATAAAACCACACCCTAATTGAGATTTATTACTCTGAAAAATATTAATAGCATAAGTTTTAGGATTATAGTTTTTACTAATGTGAATCATTTTTGGCAGGCAAGTTGTTTGTCGGACATATAAGTAGCATGTTTCGGTAACATGACATAAAATTTTACATGGATGCACACTAGGGTTGTCCTGATACAAACCGAAACAAGTACAAGTTATTGGTGTACTCCGCCAATACCAAGTGCTGTACTACTTTGTGAAGTACAATATATTTAAATAAATATGCAATGAACGGAAGGGCACTGTTAATCCAAGTAAATTCATAAAATCAGTAGTGTTTTAATGATGTTTTTAGTCACCCACTCTTGTATACTTATAGTAGCATTTGTTTCATCACATTGAGTGCTACATGATAACAACTGTTGGTGCTGCTGGTTGTTTAGATAGCATATAGGTCGAATTTGTAATATTGTTTACAGTATTTACATTTTGTTACATTACTCCCTGTTTCTGTAACATTACAACACCTGTTTAAACATTCATGGCACTGCAGGCGTTTCATTGTGTATTGGTGGTAAGCAAACAGTATTTCCAAACATGGAACATTTGTGACATGTTCTATGTAATAAAAACAGTTTAAAATGTATTTAACAAAGTTGGTAAGTCTAAGGTATGAACGTAGGGAACGTCTTTCATTTCACTGGCCAAACTAGTGAATCTGTTTTTGTCATAAAAGACAAAGTATGGGACGTTTCTCAAATATGTAGGTCATGACAATCGCATTGTAAAATCGTGCCACATTCGACATTGTGATTATACCGCGTTCTAAACACTTAACGCCACTGAAATACGTAGCATTTCTGTAAAAACTAAACATAATATTAATTTATTATGTTAAAGTTAAAGTTATTTTGAAGGGACAATGTTTGAGCCCAACATCTGACACTTGTGTTGCCTTTATCTAGGACATCTCTCATCAGACTACACCTAATCTGTAAACAAACTGCTATGACAACATCACCGAGCCAAACATGGACCCAACCCAGTGCAGTTTAGCGGCCTGGGCTGAACCGGGCACCGCGTCAGCAGTGTTACCTGTCTTCAACAGAGAGCTAGCTTACGTGCTAACGGAACCGCTAAGTCACAAATGGACCGCCAGAATACGAACCTGACGGCGGTGGCTTGTCATTACAAGCGGCGCCATTGTGTACCGTGAAGTTAACAGTGTTTCCCAGACAATTACTCACAGTATCCCAGAGCAGGTGGTGCAGACGAAGGAACCCACTGTCATGTTGACATAGGTCGGGCCGCGCTGGTCGCAGTCAAAGCATTTCCTATTCGCGGGAAGGCTAGTCATTTCTCGGAGCATCTTCAGATGAGTCTCCTCCTGTTTTCGCTTCGCGCTCGTCGTCATGATGGTAAACGGTAAGATGTTATCACCGGGAGAAAATGATGGCCGGGAAAACGGGGCAGGGCGGGTGTCTTCGGGGCAAAAAGTTGCCGCGTACAACGGCAGCCAGTAGGGAGTCAGACACCTTACGGTGAGGAGACGAGAGGACTGTGGAGGAGACTGAACGACTAACTGCTGCTTCTGCACATAAAAGTGTCAGTCATCCTCTCTACAGCGCCCTCTAAAGGTTTGGAGGAATTAGAGCAGTCCTTTATCTTTGTTAAAAGAAATAAAAATTAAACAAAACAAACATACAATAGCATATACTGTAATTAAAATGCTTTGTCGTGTTTCGTAACTAACATAAACTAACATGGTGAATGATAGTTTATGTGCATGACTTAAAAAATTGATCTTTTTAACATGATTTTTTTTTTTACATTTCTCTGTTTTCCATAAAGCAACTCATAATCTTATGCACACAAATGTAAACATCTTTGTATCTTCTTTTCTGGTGCCTGCCTTGGCATCCCGGACACAACAGGTGTTCAGTCAATATCTAGTGATGAGACATCCCCTGTCTCCAGCTCTGGCTGAGGAAAAGTCTTCACTGACAGCGAGCACAGTGATCTCTTTCATCGCTGTCAGCTGCCTGTGCCAGTACTCTCATTGGCTGGGCAGGGAAACGCTGATCCACTGAAAAACCGTTCATTGAACTGTGTTGTTGTAAACACTGCTGCTTAGAAGATCAGATTACAGTATTGTCAGTGAGGGCGGGTCTGTCATACAGTCACAGAGACAGTGTCAGGGTTCTACAACATGATTTCATCTTTGCTTTTTAAGTTAGCGACAACTAAAACTTATAAAAGAATATCATATAAGGCTGAATTATAATACATCATTTATAAGAAGCTTTATAGGAGGCAGTAATTATTGTTTTAGATAATGAACGTTACAGTTAAATCTAGTTTTTTATTTTATTTTTTTTAACCACAGGCATGCTTCTATGCATTGCATTTTTGCAAATTGTTTTAAAAATACCACAGACATTAAAACATAATGAATCCTTCTTTAGCAAAAGGAAGAA
>NC_024326.1:4413531-4475005 GCF_000523025.1 Cynoglossus semilaevis
TCCCTTGCTGCTGCTGCTGCTGATGTCTGTAGCTTTTACAGGCTAGAACAAGAAAAGCAAGCACATGTTTGGAAGATTTAATAGTGAAAATTTATTTGAAAAAAATAAACGTATATTTGTTTAGATCATATTTTTTCACCTGTGACCTCTTCCTGGTAACTCTAAAAAAGTCCTTGATTCGAGTTTGGCTGCTGCCTCCGCCTTCCACTTTTTTTCTTTCCCGCTCCTGCCGCCTGCCTTCCCGGGTCTGACGGAAGTTTTCCATTCGACGATGAATACGTTCCACACTTCAAACATGGAAACAATTTGAAATGAGACCAAAATTAAAAAGCTGGATGGTGCAAGAAATGCAGGCGTAAAACACACATACCTGACTCTTTTGGTGTGACACAGGAACCTGACCAAGGCTTCTTCATCGGGCTCGGACCATGTAAGCTCAGAAGTGACAGTCTCTGGCGGTTCCAAAAATAACCTGCGTGCTTCTTTGTACTTCCACAGATGTGGAACAGGATGGGTCTGAAAGGAAATAGTCAGATATTTTGCTAGGTTTATCACAAATTGAAAGACAGTATAAAAAAGAATATATGTGTGTGTATATCAAACCACTTACCTTTCTGTTGACATGCAAAACCACGGTCTCAATATTACGGTGTTTCTGGATCAGCGTTAGAGCTCTTTTAGGACCCAGACCAGTTATTTTGTCACAATAGTCACAGCCCAACAAAATGCACAGGTCAACAAACTGGTGGGAGCAGAAGATCAAAATCAGGGTTAGAATTTGGTTAAGACGTAAGACAACCTGATGATTAGTCAAGTCCCACCTCTTTATGGGTGATTTGGAGTTTTTCCAACACTTTGGGTAAAGAATATTCAACTACATCACTGGAGGAAAAAGGGGAGAGGGTGATTATATAATCCCATTACAATCATTACAAAAACAGACTCAAATATCCCATTAATAGCAAATCAATAACATGTGTTTCTAGCGACACAAATGTCCCCAGAAAGACCGGAGTCACGTTCGCCTTTACCTGTCTTTCTTGGCTTTCAACTGACGAATGAGAGTGCTGGCTCCGAATGGCAGCGTGTCCATGTCCTCTGATGCCGCCGCGTCCACTATCCTGTCCATTACCAGTTTGGCGCACAGAGCCTCAGCGTCCCCTGGAGCCTGAGGCACATCGTCACAGGAGATTTCAGTTAAACTACATTAAAAGTATTACTGGTTGCATACAATCTGAGGTGATCGAGCAACTGAACAGGTATTTTTATTAAAAGATATAGGTAGTCACTGCAAACATGCTGAGCGGCCGTAGGGCAGACTTTACCTGGATGACTGGTACACCAAGGAGCTTGAGGAGATGGAGATAATCCTTGGTCTGGGATGAAACTTAATAACAGCAATAAGAGGGCAGGAGCAAATTGTTACAAAAGCTGACATTTAATATTGTGTGTAACACACTGGGTATCAGGTATATAGTTAATGTAATAGGAGACAGGAGAAAATTCCCTTCATGCTTCTACCCAGTTATACCTAAGTCAGTGCGCAGGTGTGATCTCCAACCTGCTGCTTCAGCCCGCTTCTGAAGCTGCAGATAGAAACGGAGCAGTATATATGGAAGTCAGTGTGAGTCAGTGTCAGCTGCATCACTGCGAGGATGACGTCTCGGCTCCATCAGTTCACTGGTTTATGGGAATAAACCTCGACACGACAAACACATGCCGACTGACCTACATACCAGGAGGATACATGCACTGTAGTATCAGTGTGGGTCCAGCTTCACTTACAACAGCTGCTTTTTCTCCAGGAGGCCTTCCATCAAACACAAAGACAGGTTTTATGTCATGCTCCAGGAAAGTGAGGGTGCGGAAGAAGAGACCAATCAGGGGGCTGAACAACAGGAGCAGAAAATAAAAAAAAAACAGAAGATCGATCAAATCATAAGGAAATGTTTTTTTTTTTTTAATGAGAAGATATTTTTTTGGATATGTAGTACAGCTAAAAGAAGAGTGGGTTGCAGCAAACTTACTTCAGACCTGGTGTTGCTGTACGGAACTGGTTCACAACAATGGATGTATCGAGAGCGATGACTTTTCCTGTTGATTTAGAAACAACATGAGTAAACAAAACAGTTTGCCCTAAAGCCCTCACACTATATACACTTATACTGAAACTTCATGTACTGCTAAGTGTACACGTTCAAGAACACAACCCTGTTCATCCATGATGTAGCGAATGGCTCGTTTTTCAACTAGGTTGCATGAGTGGGTTAAAAAAAAGTATACAGTGCCCCCTGTAGGGGGAGCAAGGAATGTTGAGAATATAACCAACTATATCCAATTAACAATATTAGGAACCTAGGACAAACTGATTTAACAAGGTATTTACATGTTGTACGTAGCAATTGCCCAAAGTTAAATGTGTAAATTAAATTTACCTTAAAAGTATATAGTACTGTTTATTGTATACCGCGAAGGTATTATGTGTTTTGTTTTTTTCTAATTGACATCGGTATCCAGTGGTTTAACATGATCGTAGCTGCAGCTCCAGCTAAAGGAAAGGCTTAGACGTGTTACCTGTGTAGTCACTGATATCTCTGTGAGAAATAGCTTCAGGAGCCTCCTTACGGATCAGGTCTGACAGTTTGGTGATGCCCATCTCACCGTTTGATAGTTTCGTCTTCAGGTTAGAAAGAGAGAAACCGCACGATTGTACTTAGCCAAAACTACATATTTTCTATGGCATGTATGTTAACACAAGAGCAACTTCCTGTTTCGCTCTCTAAAAGGACAATAGGGGTCACTATCGTACAAAAATAGCAAATGTAAAAACCAGTGTTTACGTTTCATGCTTGTACAGTAATATTAAACAATACAATTTAAATGTGTCAAAATATAGAGGGTAGTGTTATTAACTAAACCTGGCCAATCAGGGACTTCATTTGCAACTGTTGTTGTGTTCGTCGTCTATGGCAACGGTTCTCTTAGAGGGGCGGTGGGCGTTGAAAAGGAAAATAAATGTCTATATTTTTTCTATTTTTTAATTCAGTGGAGAAATTGTACAATTCACGAATGAAATGCGCTGCAGAAAAAAAGTTAGGGTCACTGGTCAATCGTATGTCCTTCCTTTAGACTTTATATACACACTGCATACCTTTCCACAAAGCGTATGAGGACACCTAGTGGAGGGAAAGTATACATTTCGTTTTCATCACTGACATCCATTATTTATTACAGAAAATTCCAATGTATCTATTTTTCAATTACAACAAAGTGATTTAAGAAACATCTTGTAATGAACACAGAAAGAGCAGTCACTGCAGGACCATTTTAATGTCTCTACAGTGTTTTATAAATAATATCAATGATAACAAAATGAAATATCAAAAATAAATAAATTAACATACTGTGCATAATTACAGATGTAAATATCATTGTACTATGACAAAACCACACAGTGCATGCTACTTCACAACCAAAAAAAAAAAAAAAGGCCGTATAAACAACATTCAGATACATTAACTACTCCAGTGGAATATCCCCAGGTGTCTTATATCACGTTTAATGGGTACATAATGGGACACAAGGGTGAATTAAAACAACAAGCAGCCTGTTCAAGTACTGTACACAAATGCTACGGATACACTTTGTTCAAAGGAGAAAACTATGGCATTGACACTGACCAAAGTAACAAAGGTCTAAGCATTGGTCCTATGTTTTCATCTCTTGTTTTGAGTTTTAAAAAAGTTAAAAGTCTCTTTTCGCTTCACCACTTTTTTCCACCTGCTGATAACAAAATATAGTACCTGAAAAGTTGCTTTAACCAAAACGAACAATCAATGTACTCATGTATCACCTGCTGTTTATCAGGAGTAAAAGTGCAGTTGTTAGCATTTGACTGGCTAGTGAATTGGCACATATCAGAACGATTAGGTGCTTTCATTTTCTTTACTATTAAAAATATATTCCATACAATATTCCTTAACAACCAGTTATTGTTATTATTATTACATGTATTGAACTCATTGATAGTAAATGTGTCATGTTGCTTGGACTTGATCGTTCTTTTATCACAGGATTAATTGACGTGTGCAGTGAGCTATTGATTCTGAAGGAACTAAATGCATCAGAATATTCAATGTCATATATTTTTAATCACATTGATACCAATTGAGATCTTTTGTCTCGATCTCAAAGTAAAAGAAGCAAGAACTGGTCTCTCGCTGTATTTAATGCCTTGCTGGATTAGTTAGATTGTAGTTTCTATTCCAGGTTTAAGTAACAAGAGAAAAACAATAACTTAAACCAAATTATTCTTTGAGATACATGTGACTAAAGAGGTGAAAGGGGAGGAAATGTTGTAATAGTTTAGTGAGTAATTTAAATCATATTCCTCCTTTACATCTGTTTGTAGTAGTCGGATCTTAAATAAAATTAAGTAAATATCCGTATGTGAATCTTTAATGTTGAGTCAGCTGTGTGGATATTCTTTTAGTTACGTGTACAACATGTAAATAAACAGCAATAAACAGTTGGGAACAATCACTCTAGTTTTACCATAAAGTTCAGCCTGATGTGGAAGAGAATTTGGTACAGAAACATAGAAAACTGTGGTTTGAAAATATTGTTGATGCATCTTAATAATGGTTGCCTTTTAATCTTGATAGCACCCCAGATATGACTGGCTTACAGTTATTCAATTTTTTTTTTCACCTCAGCGACGGAACCACATCCATGTGTTCAGGAGCCAAAAAGCCACAGTGGCTGAGTAGAGGATCACCTCTCGCTTTGTACGTTCTTTGTTTTCTTCTTCCAGCAGCTGCAGACGTCTGTTCAGCTTCACTATCTGGATAAACACAACGATCACACGACGGTGTGATGTAACAGTGGTTTTGCTGTGACACGGTGTGAATTATATTATTGTAAACAGGTTTTAACGTTAGTGTATAAAAAGCAGTCACAGCAGTACAATCCCCAGACTAAAGACTTTACCTGCCGTCGTAGTGTGGAGGCATCAATCAAACCAGACTCATCGGGGTTTACGTCCAGAGACAGGTCCAGGTTTGACCTTTGGAAGTAGACATATCACACTTGAGTTAGAATTAACACAGCAAACTTCCTGGCTCCATCCATAAATTTATCTCTTGTTCTGTTTGTCTCTAGACAATAATCTTTAAACATGACAGCCTACAATTGTCCTTTGATGTTTGGCGAAAAGGTGACAAGGAACAGAGACCTGCTGTGGTTGTCATCCAGGACCTCGAGGACCTGCTGGTACGCTCGCCGTGTCGTTGACTGGACATAAGCCATGAAGCCCGTGGTTGTGAACATGTTGCCATTTGCGTCTTCAGGAGAACAGAGAGGGGGACAGACACGGACGGGGTGTGCAGAAGGGGACGGGGTTACACTGGCAGAGAGGCGAGTGCGATGAAAGAAGAGGATATTAGATCATTGTTAAAGTCGAGAAAACGAGAAGGGAGGAGATGTGGTTTAAACGTGCGTTTACCTTGCATCACTCTTGTTCCTGTCGGAGGTGTGGCGTCCGGATGCGTTCTCGCTGGCGCCGCGTCCTCTCTGAGAGCCGGCGTGTAAACGGACCTTGTGTTAAAAGGAAATCAAGAGAAAGTCATTTGTGTGATGAAATACAGTTTTATCAATGAGAAATGAAAGCAGCATCGTGCATGAACAAACCTACCGCGTGGCTGCGGCCGCTTTGTGAGGAGCCGCTCGGCTCAGTCTCCAGTGAGTCCAGCGGCTGTTCTGTGAGAGTGAGGACTCTTGGTGGGGCCTTCATGTTTAGAAGATCAACCGGCGGAACGGACTGGATTAGATCCAAGTCTCTGGGATGAGCGAAACTGAGGTCCCCATCTTCCCCTGTGGACACAGAATATTGTGGAGCAAGGATTTCCACTCTTTGTTTGAGTTCAACATGGAGGACTAAATACTAAATATTTTTCTCTCTCTTCCTAAATTTTTTAGGAAACCAGGTTTCTTGCTGACCATCAGCCTTCATATAATGTATGTTCCATGTATAAATATATGTCTGAAAGTCAAGCTATGTACAAAGCATAGCCTACATGTCTGTCTTATAACCTGCAGAGATATATACAGGCACAATTTGCTATCAACTTTATATATACAGTAAGTTTCTTTAAAATAAATGCTAACTGCCAGTTAGTTTTCTCTCTTTTTTTTTTGTTCTTACCTGCAACAACAATCCTCTCAGGAACCTGCATGATAGTTGTGTGAGAACCAAGCAGGTCGTCCTGAAGATGTAGGGACCCTGTTTGGTTCTCAGGGCCCACCTTGAGCGTGTCGGGGATACGCATGCGTTGGCTGATACCTTCGGTGTATTCCAGCTCAAAATGGATGCGGTTCATCTCAGCTACCTCCGCAGAGGGAGAGCTGAAAGTTGGTCCACTCATCCAGCCTGAAGACACAAGTTTTACAGTAATGTGATGAACGGTGATTAATGTAGGAAGTACTTTTGAGTTCACCGTGAAACAGCAGAAGACCCAAAGCATGCGCGATGCATTCCATGAGCTGAGAATGTCAGCTGATGAAGTTCATTCATGCATGTTTAGGAATGTGGCCACATGTGTCCTCACTGGCTCCTAACGCTGGCGTTAAAATGTATTTTCCTAAAGAGCATTTCATCCTATTTCAGGTGCACTATTGACAATTGGGTTTTAAGGTTTAAAAGGCTATTGTACTGGGCAAATAAACAGAACAATATTTGTAAACTATATATATATATATATATATATATATATAATAAAGGGAAAAGGCTACTGGACCTCTGTTTGTTTTGAGAGCACGTAGCAACATGCTTCTTCTTTGGTAGTTCTTTGGTAGTTTTATAGTAGTTGGCATCCTTTTGTGGTAATACTACCATGGTAAGCTCATCTCTACCTCTATCAATATATATGTATATATACATATATAAGCAATAACTGGAGGACTTTTTAAGTAAATTGTTGATGGTGTCAAAGTCAGCGAGATAATTTGAGAAGATCACTTTGATCAAGAGGCCTTTGATCTTGTGAAGAAACCAGGGCTGATAAATGGAAATTCCAAGGGATACCACCAAGTATCTTCTGCTGAGAGTATTAAAATGAAAATTGACTGGAGGTGGTAGAGGAACAAGGTAGTAAAAGGTAGTAGGGGCAAATGTTTAAGATATACATAATACAGTATAATTAAAGATTTGTCACAATAATTCCAGACTTTGCCTGTGTTTCTTAAAAAAAAAAACCCACTGCACTAAACACAAACACAAGCCATTTCATCTTTACAGCAGTGGAAGTAGGGGAGCTACTGTACATGTTCTTTATTACTTAACTTAATAATATATACATTATATATATTATGTATATATATATATATGCGATACCAAATAAAAGTGACACAAACAGCTAATAAAAGGCTAATGTCAGTGACACACGTAGCAGATGCTCGATACGTAAGCATTAAGTGTTATCATTAGCAGGTGTTATCTAGAGCACGAAATGTTCGCTGCGATGTCTGCGGTGAAACACACTTGTGCTTGTTCGCTTTAGCTGCTATATATGCTTACCGTGTCACACTGTCCTCCTAAAATGTCATGTGTCGTCGTTTCTTCTAGAAATTAGTTAGAACAGCAGCAATTTCAGCAGTGATAGCTTGGCTAAGAGCCGCTCGTGTCTGTACACTGCGGAACACAAACCCTGCGTGTGCGAAGAGGCGGGGCTAGTCACATTGCACTGTGAACTCTCGGAACGGGAATCAGCATAGACAAGCCGTATAATAAAACGAGCGCACACAGAGGCTTGCGTTCGGTTACGCAGTTAGTTGCGAACATTATTTTAAAGTCAAATAACGTTTTGATAAAATCATTAGAAATAAAACCCAGAATATAGGTTTATATACGTTTGAAATATTTCAATTCAATTTTCAATTACACTTTTTTATGAAGATGGGTTATTGCCCATGCACAAATACATAGTTAACCTTTTTTAAAAGGATAGCGCAAGTTGTCCGAGAGCCGTCAATAAATAAATATTGTTTTGTTGGACAAAAAGGACACAACACATCAAAATAAACTCAATTGATTTATGTCCCATTTATGCAAATATATTGAAATATCACATATTTTCTACCTTTAAATGTCTACACTGTTAAGTACATTGTAATAAGAATACTGTTTTAGATGGAGTGTCCTCACCAAGACAACAGCTCCCATAATTCCAGAGTGTATGACAGCACTGCGCATGCGTAGAAGCTCTGGGCCATTATTTTGTCCTCAAGCTTCAAATGAACAACAGGAGAAGCGTTTTCTTGAAATGAATTAAATATTCATACGCGGAAGGATCCTCTTTTTGGCCGACTTGTCTGTCGATTCAAACATACATGGAGTCTTTGCTTCAGTAGCGGGTTGTGTCACTGTGCTGGTTCCGTCCAGCGGTGGACTTGAGGCCGAAACACAGCGCGGGGTGACAGCCCCGTTAAAGGCAGCAGATTTGGGTGTTTATCTGCTCGACTAGCCACCAGGCTCTGGCCTCGTAGACACAGCTACGACAGGAGACAGGAGGGGGGATAACCCCGAGGGAGCGTTTGTAAAGTCCAGGATAGAGAGACAGTGGCTGTCCCTGTCCCGTCCAGTCTGCTGAAGGGATGGCACACCTTCGTGACATGCAGAACCAGGTATTGAGATCCCTTTTTCCCCCCTCTCTCCAGCTGTCACCTCCCTGTATTGTCCAAGATAAGGCGAATCGTCACGACTGTCTGCTTGGTCTTCCAATGGGTTGCTTTAAGGGTGGAGGGTCTGAACCAAAAAAATCTACTAAAACACTGATATTCTGTTGCTACTCACTTCAAATCTGTTCGCTATTTATATCACTTGCAGAGCGTCAGATGATTAATCTTTATGTACAAAAGCAAACGTATTTGCTAATACATTAAGGCTTTATATTTCTTGCCACCATAATTCTAAATAAAACAATGGGTTTATCCAGTGGGTCTAAATAACTACAGAGCCGTTTCGTTTCAGTTATGCACTCAATTGGCTGTGTTACAACTATATTTTCACCTAATGGATTGGAGATGTGTCCACCCATGCTGTCTGGGCTGTTTACCCATTAAATTAAACCCATTCAATCTGTCGTGATATGTGTGTGATCATTCCATTCTTTCCCAGAATTCCCGATTGGACCCGGAGGAGTACTTTACCAAACAGGAGAGGATCGGGAAGGGTTCCTTCGGAGAGGTCTACAAAGGCATCAACAATCGCACGAAGGAAGTGGTGGCCATCAAAATTATCGACTTGGAGGAGGCGGAAGATGAGATCGAGGACATTGGGCAGGAGATCAAGGCGACGAGCCAGTGTGACAGCCCGTTTGTTACCAAGTATTACGGGTCTTACCTGAAGGTGAGATGAGAACACAAACGCCACACAAACCAGCATGTGTAACACAAATACTACATAAACGTGGCGTTTATATTTTCTGTTTCCTCTCAGGGGACCAAGTTGTGGATTATCATGGAGTATTTAGGTGGAGGCTCTGCCCTGGATCTGGTGACTTTTTTTTTTTAATGTCCCGCTGTTGACTTGTATACAACACCAGACAGAATCTCGGCCTTACATTTACCGTTCTCTGTCCCTTCAGCTTCGTCCGGGGCCTCTGGAAGAGACATACATTGCTACTATCCTGAGGGAAATCCTAAAGGGCCTGGAGTATCTGCACTCTGAAAGGAAAATTCACAGAGATATCAAAGGTAATGCCAGGCACGGGCAATACCCACGTTCCCCAATAGGTGGCGTAGAAAGCATTTTAGCATTTATGCTTAGTTCACATGAACGCTCCATCTATCTGCTCCTGACCCGGCCCTCCTGTTTAATTTTAGGACAATTGTGGCTTGCGAGTCAAAAAGTTAGCCCACGCCTGGTCTACGCACTTGTTGTCTGGGCCATTTTTACTGCCGGAGCATGTTCTCCAGCGTCTGTGTGTAAATATTTATTATTTATTGTCTGCTGTGTTGATGTACAGTAAGTGCAGTCGGGTGTAAAACTCAATAGCCCTTATGGGACTATTAGAGTTCACGGAATCTCGGCACGTTGTGAAATAGGAACCGACTGCTCTTGACTCCCTATCTCCTTGTTTGTCTCTGCCGTCGTAGCTGCCAACGTGCTCTTGTCAGAGCAGGGCGATGTGAAGCTGGCCGATTTCGGAGTGGCAGGCCAGTTGACGGATACCCAGATTAAAAGGAACACATTTGTGGGAACACCATTCTGGATGGCTCCGGAGGTTATTAAACAGTCTGCGTACGACTTTAAGGTGAGTCAGCGCTGCTAGAAATAAAAACGTTTATGTTCTATCAAGTATGATGGAGCAAGACTTTTTGAAGAAATTTATAGGAGGTTATGACGAAACCACGGAACGCTTTTTCACACATCTCTCTTTGTCTCCCACTCAGGCTGACATCTGGTCGTTAGGCATCACTGCCATCGAGTTAGCTAAAGGAGAGCCACCTAACTCAGACCTGCACCCCATGAGGGTCCTCTTCCTCATCCCCAAAAACACTCCTCCCACCCTGGAGGGTCCTTACAGCAAACCTTTCAAAGAGTTCGTGGAGGCCTGTCTAAATAAAGATCCTCGTTTTGTAAGTAGAGCAGATCAGGTCCGTGTCGAACACGCGTGCGGCCCAGGCTGAACGTTTTGGGTGGTTTCTGTCCACAGAGGCCGACTGCCAAAGAACTTCTGAAGCACAAGTTCATCACACGTTACACCAAGAAGACGGCGTACCTGACCGAGCTGATTGACCGCTACAGACGCTGGAAGTCGGAGGGACACGGGGAGGAGTCCAGCTCGGACGACTCGGACATGTGAGTCTCAGTAGTGTACAGCATTGTTTCCCAAAGACTGGGTCGTGACCCTCAGGTGGGTCGCAAAGGTTTGTGACTTTTAAAAAATGAAAGAAAAAGGTTTTTTAGAATCACCTGGATAGAAATAAGAAATTAAAAATGCCAGTTTTTTTTTTCTAATGAAACATTCATTCATCTGTCCAGGGATGCTGATGGTGATGTGGACAATTGTCCCATGTGGACCTTCCCTACAGTCAGACCCAGCTCTATGAACAAGTTACAGAAGGGCTACACGCACACAGACTCGGAGGTGAGCCGCGTACAACACCCGCAAGTACCGAGCCGTAGCTTTCCGTCGTCTTCCTAACACGCTCTCTCCTCTCTACAGTCGGGCGATTCGGTGAAAAGACAGCCCAAGTCGCAGTGTCTCTCTGCGTTGGTCACGCCCATCTTCAGAGAGGTAGGTGTATTGGGGGGAAAACAGGTGCTCCATCAGCATCAAATATTGTTCTTCTTCATCCTTTCATCCTTTATTATTCACTGCAATCATAACCATGAGAGTCCAAGTTAACTGCCTACATCATCAGACTTGGTTCGCGTTTCCACTTCATTTACTTTTGTCCCACCGCAATTAGAAGGTGCTGTATGAACAGTGTGTTTTAGCAGGGTGGAGCGGCCAGAAAGAGGGGAACTCACGTCATCCAAGCCGTCAGTGTTTGCTTTGACCTGTGGTGCCTTTATTTATTCAAGTCAGACTGAGGTGACAGGTCTCTCAGAGACGTGTCGTCTCAGAGTGACTGAGTTTTGGTTCACGTATTTGAACCTCTGGAGTGTCCGCCTACTCCTGTAGGAGCAGTTGTGACGCCTAAGTAGATTTTTTTTTTGTATAATCTTATACAATCTGGGAATGTGTCATAAAATGAGCCGTCTTGATTTGGGATGATTTTATTTAGACATACTGTCGTACTGCGCTAGCCCCCTCTGTGGGTTACCTTTGGTAACGACCATGTTTCACCTGTTTGCACCCACAGTTGAAGGAAAAGCGGCGAGCGAGCGGCGGCGGCGTAGGAGCTATTGAGGAGTTAGAGAACGCCTTCAACCTGGCTGAGGAGTCCTGTCCAGGCATCTCTGACCGTCTGGTCACACACATGATGGAGAGAGTGTGCAGGTGATCCACTTCTGTCCAACCGCAATGAACAAAACGCTGGTCGGTTCTGTTCTGACTGACTCTTCCATGTGACCTTTTTCAGGTTTTCATTAAACGGTAACACCACCCCGTCTTCACGGTGAAACCCCAGCTGGATGTAACTAACCCTAACCCTAACCCAGTCCCCTCCACCCATCTTCTCAGATTAGGACCACAGAAGAACCTTCACCTCCCTCTCCACCTTCGACCCTCCCATGTCTTGTATCCCAGAAGAGATCTTTTAATTAGTTTTAATTAAATATTTTTACAGTTTTCTTTTTTTGTTTTTCTTTATGAGTGGAGAGTATTTAAGATGAAAAGCCATGACATGTAGAGCGTTGTGTACTATACCTGTTAGAATGATAAGTAAAAAAATATATTAAACTTTATGAACCTGTTGTCCTCAGTGTCTCTTTACAATATTATACCTGAACATGGACACTAAGTAGTCACAGGTGTGAGAAGAAAAGACCCATTACTGAAGAACCTAGGTTTAATAAAACATTTATTCTTATACATGTATCAAGAACAGTATTTGGTATTTTTTTTTAATATTGGATAGAAAGCACACAAAGTGGAATGTCAAGATCTGACTTTCTGACTGGTGAGGGAGATCTTAGCTCCTCTGCAGTCAGAGGAAACCACAGAGGGCTCATCAGTCGGGACACACCATATTTGTTTTAAATGTCATTTTAAAATAATGATTCTTCCTGGCACAGGACTTCATTTTTGGAGAGGAGATATGAAGCAAATACGTATAATTGGAAGGACGCAGTAAAGCACCTGACAGAGGTGTCACAGTAAAAAAAAAATAAAAAAAATCACAATGTCTAGATAATCCCTCACTGTGGTAGGTGTGAGGTAAATACAGTTAAAACCGTGTCCTTCATTGGTCAGTCTGTAAGGCCGTGTTCAGACGTTTGATGGCAGAAGGTCGTCATTTCTCTGTTCTTTTTCTTCCTGCAGTCTGAACAAGGCCTGAGAGGTCAAGGGTCACAGTATTTAGTTCATATCAAACTCTGAAGGATTTAAAAAAAAAAACAAACACCTTATTTCAAAAGTTGCTGGCACTGAACTAAGAATTGCACAACTGGTAATAATCACGGAGGAGCTGAGTTACATGCAAAAAAAAAAAAGAAAAAAAAAGTGATGTAACAAATAAAAGTAACAAAATGACTGAATGGGCTGGGAACCTGACAGAAAAAATATTGGCATTGAAAAAGGCTGTTTCTGTTAGCTTTCAACATAGTGGATTCTCCCAATGAAACCCTACAAAAAAACAAAAACACTGAAAAGTAACAGAACCTCCCAATGGGTTTGTTTATAATTATTACTTCATTTGGGTAAATGAGAACCTGTGTGTAAATATATAAACGTAACACTGTCTGAATATACTTTACTATACGTATAAAAAAAGAAAAGTCACCATTTCCCACATGGGACCAAATGAAAATAGTGGCGAGAAGTACGGTAGGAGTCGACTCTTTCTGGTCTGAGAACAGCAACGCTCAAGAATCTAGAGTTTAAAAAAACAAAAACAAATGTGAAATGACAAGTTAAGATAACAAATGATACGTAATGCACACAGAGTGTGGTTGAAATTCCAGCTCCTACCGCAAGCCTTTCACACGTCCCCGTCTCCTTCTCCCTGCTTCTGCATCTGGGCCTGCATCCTGGCGATCATCTCCTGCATTCGCCTCAACTGCGCAGATATGACGGAGGAACAGTTAAAATACAGATTGGGGACTTCCCATTTGTCCACTCAGGAGTTCCTGTTTCCTCTGTCTGATCCATCAGACTGGCTGCATCATCGTTAAAGTCTGTGCGCTCGTTAACACATAATGAATGAGAAACTGCTGCTCGTCAAACGTGGTTCTTAACGAGGACCGGTTGTGAACATAAATAATTTATGAGAGTGTTACGCTTTTGACGTGGAGACATAAAAATCACAGGCTGTTTGACTGCAGCCAGTGTGGCAAAAAAAAAAAAAAAAGCCTGTGTAGTTTTGATGTTTAAATGGCGTTTGTATGTAGTAAACGTTAGTCACATCTCACCTCAGCCTCCTTCTCCTGCAGGATTATGTCCTTGTCCATCTCCTCCGGCTCTGGTCCCTTTCTGTTTCAGAGACACAGTGTTACTTTACATGTTGACCGTGTGTTGGTAAATACAAAATGTTGGTCATTTAAGGTGGAAATGATCCAGATTTCAGAGACTGACGAGGTGTGATAGTTCACAAAGCATCGAGGTGAGTCAGCAGGGTGAGCCTTGGTGCTGTGTGTCGCTGTGCCAGTTTATTGAGTGACATTAGGCAAACATGACAAAAGCCAAAAAGTGAGAAAGTGGAAAAGTGGTCAGTGGGTTAGTGAAGCGTTCTGACTGAAGAAAAGTGGGCGTCTAAAACAAGTATCTACGAAGAGACAGAAAAGCAAGGAGTGCGAGAGATAGGGAACAGCGGTACCTCCCCCAAAATGTAAAAAAAACATAACAGTACCTCCAACAGGCCACTCCGGGGATTGAACAAATCAAGACCAGCCATCATTGGACAGATGGCGAGGAAACGTGAGACGACGGCAAAAAAAAAAAAACACTCCTTTTTCCTGGGTCGTCTTTGGAGGAAAGTCTACAAGAATCTTTTTGGTCTAAACTGAGGGGGTAAGTGATGATGATGATGACGTCACACTATGTTATATCAGAGAGAATATTTCTATACTACGTAGTTTAACTACACATGCTGTTTCACTACATAAGAGAGTAAGACCGTGACCCGCTAAAACCAAGTTTTACCCAAACACCACGGTCTGAGGGAATGGTCGACATGCAAACTAAGGAGTTACAGCTACTGAGCTACAGACCTGAGTCGCACTCATTAATATATGACTCATGAGAGAGAATTGAATGACCTGAGATGCTGTATTTGTGCTGAGCTTTTCAAAATCCATAATGTCTTTTTCAGAGTTTCTGCTGTTTGGGGCTGAGGGGGGAGGTGCAGAAAGCAAGCTGACAGACAAGTACGTACGCAGGAGACAGAGGCAGAACATAACCATGGGAGGACAACCTTCCACCCCGTTTGAGGCGGTCTGAGCGGAAGTTCTCGTAGTGCAGGTCCTGGGTCACTTCCTGTAGATCCTGCATGTGGGTTCTGTGAAAAAGAGACAAGAAATTGGGCAAAATAAAGATGACAATTTGAAACCGTTTTACCACCAATTCAACGCATGTGAAATGAGCTCACATCAGCATGGTCCTCAGTTTGAGGAAGTCGTTGTGCTCTGGGTTCTCCACCTCCACCACGCCCCAGGGATACAGACGACCTCGCACCTTCTTTCCTTTGGCTTCGATCTGCTGGTTGGAGCCGACCACCGCGAACGGAATGCTGGCCTGTAGAAGAGCGAATAAAGGTGGATTTTAATATACAACTGTATATTAATAAAACTGTAAATATCTGGTGACAGATGTGAATGTGAAGGGTTCACCTTCAGAATCCTAGTTTGTTCTTTGAAGTCCTCGTCCTCGTCCGACTCGGCATCAGGCAGGTGGTAAATCTTAATACCATGTTCATCGATCTCATCCAGAATCTTTAATAGACACAGAAAGATACATTTATGCACAGCAGGGGAAAGAACATCGTTCTATGATTGTATACGGAGCATTCCTTTTCCATGAGGCGTCAGAACTCACGTACTGTTGGAGCACATAACAGACACAGTCATTCTCAGTAAACCAAAATATCCCCTGACTCACCCTGCGCTTGAGCCTCTCCCTTTCCCTGAGGGTCAGAGTATCCGCCTTGGCGATGACGGGAACCACGTTAACCTTGTTGTGAATGGCCTTCATGAACTGGACGTCCAGGGGTTTTAGGCTGCTCAGACAGGAAACACAGAGTAAAGAGTCAGAGAAGGGCTCAAAGTTCATGTCACTGCTGATGGATTTGAGGAAAAAACAAAACAAAACATAAATATGACGTAGGTCTCACCCGTGTCCCAGGGGGGAAATGAAGTAGAAGCAGCAGTGAACTCTGTTGTCAACAATGTGTCTACGATTGAGTCCACTCTCATCATGGAGGTAGCGCTCAAACTGGTCATCGATGTAGCTGATAATGGTACTGAAGCTACAGGAGGTAGGAGAAAAAGGTTGCATTTAACACCCATGTATTATCGTATTATTGATTTAAAAAAAATCCTGATAAAAATAGTTTTTAGCATTTAATAAATCTCAAAATTTGTGGTGTCATGTTAATGCTGAGGCTCACTTTTGACTGGAATAATTCTTATATTAAAAGCTATATTATATAAAGTGACATTATATAAGCTAATACTGATATAAAATTGGAAAAGAAGCAAAAGAAGATATTTCGTAACAATAGCATCAAAGTTCCATACCAGTCCTGACTGTTGATGGCATCTCCGTATCCTGGCGTGTCAACCACAGTGAGACGCAGCTTTACTCCTCGCTCCTCAATCTCTACCGTTGAGGCTTCAATCTGAACTGTCCTTTCTATCTTTTCTGTTGGAAGAAAAAAAAAAGAGAATGAAGGAAAAAGTGAAAAAAATTGAAACAAAATAAAAAACAAACTAAGAGTCAAACCTGCTGCTCCGGGGATGACTCTCTCAGGGTAGAGGTCGGTGAGAAACAGGCTGTTGATCAGAGTAGATTTTCCAAGTCCAGATTCACCTTAACAAACAAACAAAAACAGATTATTACACAAAAGCCAGATTCAATAGTCTGAAGAAACTGCTCTTTTATTAATTGTTTTTTTTTTAATAAAAGCTGAGCCATTATCAGCCATTAAAATCCCCATGTGCCTTTCTCAGGAATGCTGCTACTGTGATTCCCACCACAGCTGTGCCAAATGATTTACACAAGCCTGCACTGTACATTCTCAACGGGCCTGGAAAATCGGAGCTGACACAGAAATTAAGCACAGTGACTGCAGAAAGACGACAGTTTTAAATAAAGAACCGGAAAAATGTCATAACTTATTATGACTTCTGTTTGCGGAAGACGTGCGTATCGATTCCATGTACAAGAAAACGTCAATTTTATTGGAAAGTCTGGCTCAGACTGAGGGTGGCAGCACTGCAGCCATGTCCAGTGTGTGAATCAGTCCTCGGAGACCCAGAGGCAACATTCCTCTCTGGGTTATTTTAATGCAAAAGGATGAGCAGTGTGAGTCTACCATCCCCCTCTTTATCAACAAGCAGAGATTCACACAGTCTTGGCACACTCCGACTTATCCAACACTGCTGCTGCTGCTGCTTCTCCCACTGAGGGACTGTCAAAATAAATATTTTTTATATATTTTTTTTTATTGCAAACAAGAGAAACATGAATATTGACTTGAGTAATGGAACTCTTTTTAAGAAAAAAAAAGCAAACAAGAGAAACATGAATATTGACTGAGTAATGGAACTCTTGTTAAAAAAAAATATCACCAATGACCCCATACTGTACAAACCAATTATCAAAACTAAAATCACAAATACTAAGAAAGCAACCACAATGCATTCACATAATAATTACAGTGAGCACTCACCTACTACCATCAACGTAAACTCAAATCCTTTCTTTACAGACTTGCGGTGAACCTGATTGGGCAGGTTGGCGAATCCAACGTACCCTGGAGTTTCAGGATTATTGAACTGGCCCTGGGATTTAAAAAAAACAAAAAAAATATGACACGTGATGTGGAAGGTTTGCTGACAGTTCAGTGACAAATCATTACAATTACAGGTGTTGCAGTAATCACAGAGGTGGAAGTGAAGTATTCAGACAGGTCTGCTGTTTGTTAAAAACCTCTTTCCCCTCATTCCAGTGTTTATGGCTTTTCATTACCAAGAATGACTGCACCTCAGGAACACTCTAAAGCAAGAGCAAGCTTCACTACAGAGTTGATATATTCCTTATTTTGTTTGTTCTGTTGTCTTAAGTCTGGCAATATCTACCCCCTCCCATTTCCCCCTTCCTTTCAAAAAAGGTCAGCGCTGATAAGAGCGATAAGCACTCCATGTGTTTCTGTGTCGCCTTAGGGCCATTTCAACTCACAGAAACATGTAGTAGTGAGTCATGTGGACGCAGGGCAGCACTAACAGCATCTGTTCAGGTAACAGGTTTGTTTTCCAACAACAAACAAAACTACAACTAGATTTCTGTAAAGGATAGGTAACATAGTCAGACGGTGTAATAAATAAGTAATTAGAAAAAAATTGTTAAAATGATCATCATTATTTTTTCTTGGACTCACCTTCATTTTCTCAGCCTGAGACATTTTTCTTGTATTTTAACCTGAAAGAAAACAGACAGAATCATGTAAAGCAGGCAAAAGAATGAGAAGGTAGGAGGTAGTAATGAATTAATTACTGATATTTCACGTAGACGATAATAACAAATGCAGCCATGAGTAGACGGGCTACAGTTTAGGTGAGTTTAGTAAAGACTGGACGTGCTCAGCTTGTATAGGAAGTGGCTGCATATGAAAGGAAGTGGAATTCAGGCTACTTCCTATTCTATTTGGGTTAATATTCTCATCTCAACAAAACAAAAGTTAAATCAACATGTCACAACTTTTGAATGTTTACAAGGAATTATTCAACCTATAATACTAACAACAGTATAATTAAGTAAACCCTTGTTCTCGTTCACGTGCAGCTTTACTGAAATGGAACCAAATAAGGTTACACGCTAATTTAGGCCTGACGTTCAGAGACAGGAAGTCTGCTTTGAAAGTGTTGTGTGTCAAACCAACCATCCATGTTCTCGCCACAGAAAGAGTAACTGACGCATTTCCCTGTTGCCTGCAGCTCTATAATCTGCATGTGAGAAATTAACACCAGTGTCTGCTGTTACTCCTGGTAATCACTGGTTTGGTTATTTGTATACAGTGTGACTCCATTCATACATGCTTGTATAAACATGTAATCAAGGTCTTGTTATTTGTCACAGAGGAGCAGTGGCTTTAGAGCATATTTATATTTAAGAAGCAGAAATCACTGAAAGTCACTCAGACAATAAGTTGAGCCTGAAAACAGTTGGTGAAATATTAGTTATTGAATAACTAATAAAAAAACAGCTTATTGCAGTACTTACTCATTAGACAATGCACTATAAGACCGCATTTTAAATCAAAAGTATTATAGGAACACACCCACAGACTGTGGTGTCTCAATATAGCGCCACACAAAGTAAAAGTACAATTTAATTTGCTGGTGAGCATTAATACACGTCGAAGTTTATCTAAATACACTTTAAACTGTTCAGGAACCAGATGAATGAAGGGGACGTGTCAAATTAACCAAGGCTAACGTTTTTACATGCACAAACACAAAGGTGAAAAATCAAACAGTCGGAAAAGGCTGCTGTCTCTAACAGAGACAACAACGATAACGTGTTGGCGCAAAAGCATCATTTAATTGTACCTCAACGTTTTAAAAAGAATAAAAAAAGGAGTCCCAACGGAAGCTAACTAGACTAACGAGCCTCGCTAGCAGCTCAGAAACTTGGCAGAAGCTCGGGGTCTCGATAACTAACTACAACCAACTCAATGAGCAAGACAGGATGTTCTTTTAAAAATAGCTAATGTTAGCAGTAAAGACAGCGACGGTTCTTTTCTTCTTGTTCTCTTTGGGCTGAAGTGATTAAGAAAAGATTCTTATTTTCTTTCCAAAAAACAGTGTCGTTACCTTGCAGTCCAGACAACCCAGAGAATAGACTGATAGCCGTTGTTAAACTAAAGAGATTCTCAGCGGACACCGAAATTCTTCAGATTCCACAGTCACAGCTTCCTTTAGCAGCAGAGAAGGACCACAATGCACCGGGCGAGAGGCAGAGCCCCGCTCATCCAAGAGCAAATACACACCTCAAATGTGAGGTTTGCCTTTAAAAAAGTAGTTTAAAGGAATTTTTCAACACATATTCAGCAACAGGATTTTTTTTTTCACACAAAAACGAAAAACACCAGGACAAGAATCACTACAAACTGCAGTCTTTAATGAATAATAAAGTACTAATTACTATTTTATTGATATTTAATATTAGGATTAATGCAGAATGTATAACAACATCATAAAAATATTTTAAAAGCCTTACTGCCTGTCGAACTTACAATTTAACCTTACACAAAATATTAACCTGCAATAATGGTACATGACCAAAAGAGGGCACCAAAACTCTTTGTGAAAGTCATATACCTTAAATGCAGTTTATTATATACAATAAAAGGTAAACGAATAAATTGTTACTGTACGAATAAATTACACGTCGTATATTAATTACTAATTAAATAATCATAATAAAAAAATAATATTTGATAAACAATTTATAATTCTATGTCGAATGACTTTTACCAGGCGGCTCGTTGGTCTAGGGGTATGATTCTCGCTTTGGGTGCGAGAGGTCCCGGGTTCAAATCCCGGACGAGCCCTCTTTTTCGTTTATCTTTTCTTTTTCCGTTTTCAAACCTATTAAACAGAATTAAACAGAATTTACATTGCAATGTACATGCTACTTTTTGTAGACCTTTTCCCCCCTTCATTTGTCATTGTGAAAATTTAATTTCTGAAATTTCTTGAACATATTGTTTATCAATTACTGAACCAACTCCATTCTAAATAACACATACTTAATAAGAAAACTTCTTCTTCAGGTATGCATTACCATTCTAAATAACACATACTTAATAAGGAAAGATATATTTTTAATAATTAAAAAAACATACAGAGTCTTCTTCAGGTATGCATTGCTGCTCCAGTGGTGTTGGAGGAATTAAAATCATGCCCATTTACAACCTTTTCTGTCTTCCATCCACAGGGACTGATCTTGGCTTTGCTGTTGTGACAGAATCTGTGCTTCCTCCTTCTCTCCTCCCGTCTGCCTCAGGACAGACGCTGCTTTGCTAAACATGAGAGGAGGAGATATGTCAGTAAATACCAATCCAGTTCCCTTTGCCGTTAGAGCAAGCATATCATCTCCCCAGGAGCTACACTATTCTCATTATTTCCATAAGCCTCTTACTGGCACCATGTGCTTTCGTTTGTGGAGGTTTTATGCTCTGAAGTGCTACTGTATATATATTTTTTAATGTCATCTCCGTATTTACTCGGCCTATGTGGTAAAGAATAGAAATAGGCTGAATTCCTAATGAATGCAGGCTTTTTGATCGTTTGCATTATATGATATGGGTGCTATAATTCAATTTCCCAGCAAGAAGCGTGTCGGAA
The DNA here is from genome assembly GCF_000523025.1 of Cynoglossus semilaevis. Taxonomy (NCBI): domain Eukaryota; kingdom Metazoa; phylum Chordata; class Actinopteri; order Pleuronectiformes; family Cynoglossidae; genus Cynoglossus; species Cynoglossus semilaevis. The sequence goes on from NC_024326.1 coordinate 4,434,764, forward strand.
TTCAGTGGTTGTTACTTGTTTCATTTTCACAGTCAGACTTTAATTTATATTGGATATAAGAAAGAGAGACAGAGAGGGAGAGTGAGAGAGAGAGAGAGAGAGAGAGAGAGATGTTAATGTGAATATTGTCAGATACATAGTTATTTTGGTTTAGGGTGTCCACACTTTTTTAGTCCAACTTTCACCTCATTATATTCGTGGTCTTTTGTGCAGGACATCATATTGTTCGGAATAAAAAGATCAAGGAAAAGAGTCATTTGGAAATAGAACATCACTTGACAACTTTCTCTTTCAACTGGATTAACAGTCTCGAAGTATGTCACACCCTTAAATGTTTTTTTTTTGTTCAGAACTTTTAAATGGACGGGGGGATTCCAGATCCAGGCGGGCTGCTAACACTTTTAGCCGTGGCTCAGTCTCCAGCTCCTCCAGTCACCGTGCCCATCATCACCCATCTGTCATTTATTTTATTAGTGTAAGCAGCCTCCTGCTTAGCCGGCACCTTTTACTTTTCAAGCAGCACTTAATTTACTGCAGGACATTTTAAATCCCCGCCTCTGCCCCCACTGAGCTGCTGCCAAACGCCTGGTTGCAAATGTATCTCATTGACTGCTGACTCGGTCCTATTACATGCTGCCTGATAATGTGGTCCTCAGGTTTTATCCTCAGATGTTTGGAGGCAGAGTATTAATTTAGCCTGGATGATGCCCTCCCCCCCCCACTCCCCTCGCCCTATCTGCCACAGAACCAAAGCACATTCAGCCATCAATGTGTCAAGCTGAAAGCTATTAAAACTGCTTAACTTTTCCTAAGTACCACAAGAATAAGCATAAGATTTAGTGAAATCCCCCCCAGAGCAAGGATTTTCCTCACAGAAACGTTTCCTGTGTGACTCCTCTGAAGTGTCAGAAACTCTCGTCAGGCTTGAATGCGAGCTTCAAGCTGAAACGACAGAAATTCAAGCGGGAAGCAACAGAACTTTTTCACACAACCAGAGATAAACCTTTTCACCAAACACTGGTGCAATTCAAGTGTACTTGAACTCCAATTTAGTAAAGTTTGTTGAATCATACAACTGATTTTTCATTTGACCATAGCAGTGCATGACTATACAGTAGAGGCGTTTTGAAGCATGATCAGTTCATATGTGGACAGTTAGTTAGCTGTAGAAATGATTTTCAGTGATTCCGCTGATTCTTCTCGTCAGTTTGAAAAGCCAATAATTCTTATTCTCACGGTACATCATTTCATGTCTAGACTCTACTACTGCACTACTATTTATTTACTCCTGTTTACATTTGTCACTTCCAGACTGTTTATATTTATATTTACCATGAATTTATATTTAAGTCTTTCGTCTCGGTGTTCTTCAACAGTATTATATACGTTATGCAGATGCCATCTGCATAAAGAAGAAGTAATTCTAAATTCAGAGAGCGATTAGTGATTACACTCCGTCGCCGTCACGTCGTCTGTAATTATTCAGCCCATCCTGTAAACCAGTTCTACAGTATTATTTTTTTTCATTAGCATGCTGTTGCTTGTTTTCCTCCTAAGCACTCTGTTGGCCCGAGTGCCCGCTCCTCCTCTTTGTGTCATCATTCATTTCCTTTTCACCCCCAGGTCTTTCTTTACCTGTCAATTTCTTTCTACAGTGTGACTCCTTAATCCACGTGAGTGCATGGAGGACAGTTTTGACATAAGAAGAAAAGATAGACTCCTGAGGGAGAGGACCAGTATCTTTAGAACCCCGGGGGGATAACCGGATTAGAACAGACATTTTGTGCTGCTGGCAGTTTTACTTATTAGCCATTTCTCCCTCCCACATCACTGCAGTTAAAATGCTGTGCCCTTTCAGAAGTTACGACAGAACACTGGGCAGTAAACTGACAGAAAGAGATGTTTTCACCTCTGCTAAAGCCAGTCCGAAAAAACGGCTGTTAAGAAATGATGACAACAGAGTGTCTTCTAATGGACATAATCTGTCTTTTTCCTCTTCATTGTTGGGAAACTGTGGAAATAATCACCGTCACTGTGTGGTGGCGGCCTCCTGCATGTCAGGCCTGGACCTAGAGCACAGAAGATAACAGCAAAGCTCTGAGGAGACAGATCAACCGTCTGACCCCTGCCGTCACTCACGTTATCCCTCCAGCCCACCTTGAAAAACAAATCCCTGAAAAATATCTTATCGTCGCCGGCGAGGACGTAGCGCGCGCCGCCGGATCTCCCGTGTCCATTTATTTTTGCCTTTGAAGGAGCCCACGGAGCCTTTGATTGGCGGAGGTAAACAGAATAAAGGCCTCCTCCGTGCCTGATTTCCGACTTTATCTCAGCTACGAAAAAAAAAAACCCTGAACCCGAGGCTTCGACCAACCGTCGCAGGTCTGTCTGTGAAGAAACACATCATGGTTCTCTCATACGTTATGCAGATGCCATCTGCATAAAGAAGAAGTAATTCTAAATTCAGAGAGCGATTAGTGATTACACTCCGTCGCCGTCACGTCGTCTGTAATTATTCAGCCCATCCTGTAAACCAGTTCTACAGTATTATTTTTTTTCATTAGCATGCTGTTGCTTGTTTTCCTCCTAAGCACTCTGTTGGCCCGAGTGCCCGCTCCTCCTCTTTGTGTCATCATTCATTTCCTTTTCACCCCCAGGTCTTTCTTTACCTGTCAATTTCTTTCTACAGTGTGACTCCTTAATCCACGTGAGTGCATGGAGGACAGTTTTGACATAAGAAGAAAAGATAGACTCCTGAGGGAGAGGACCAGTATCTTTAGAACCCCGGGGGGATAACCGGATTAGAACAGACATTTTGTGCTGCTGGCAGTTTTACTTATTAGCCATTTCTCCCTCCCACATCACTGCAGTTAAAATGCTGTGCCCTTTCAGAAGTTACGACAGAACACTGGGCGGTAAACTGACAGAAAGAGATGTTTTCACCTCTGCTAAAGCCAGTCCGAAAAAACGGCTGTTAAGAAATGATGACAACAGAGTGTCTTCTAATGGACATAATCTGTCTTTTTCCTCTTCATTGTTGGGAAACTGTGGAAATAATCACCGTCACTGTGTGGTGGCGGCCTCCTGCATGTCAGGCCTGGACCTAGAGCACAGAAGATAACAGCAAAGCTCTGAGGAGACAGATCAACCGTCTGACCCCTGCCGTCACTCACGTTATCCCTCCAGCCCACCTTGAAAAACAAATCCCTGAAAAATATCTTATCGTCGCCGGCGAGGACGTAGCGCGCGCCGCCGGATCTCCCGTGTCCATTTATTTTTGCCTTTGAAGGAGCCCACGGAGCCTTTGATTGGCGGAGGTAAACAGAATAAAGGCCTCCTCCGTGCCTGATTTCCGACTTTATCTCAGCTACGAAAAAAAAAAACCCTGAACCCGAGGCTTCCCTCCGTGCCTGATTTCCGACTTTATCTGGGCTACGAAAAAAAACCCTGAACCCGAGGCTTTGACCAACCGTCGCAGGTCTGTCTGTGAAGAAACACATCATGGTTCTCTCATGGTCATAATCCTGTTTGGCCGGCCCTCAGAGCCCTCACTCACACAGGCCTGAAAGATGGCGGTGAACCCAGGCCAATGACATTATCTTCCTGAGGTTACGTTCCCAACAACAATCCCGTTACTTCCCATAAACACCTGCATTCTCCAACGTGTGTTTGTGTTATTTTTTTTTTACCCAAGAATCTCTCCATCCATCAATGTCATTTCAATAACGGAAGAGACGGGACCAAAGCCGAGAGTTGATCAGATAAGGTATAGTAATTATGAAAACTGTAACAATCAATGCAGTCGTCCAGGGCCGGAGAATTATGGCTGTGATTAATATTGATTTTTTTCTTTAGGCTGTGGCGATTAAGGTGGAGAACAGCTCCACTTCTGCCCATGTTAATATACAGTGGAACTGCACGGCATCTTAGGGAAGAATTTCAATGAGTCAGTGGTGAAGTTTGAAGAAAAACACAGTAGGAGATTAACGACGAACGGAGAAAACTTTTTTTTCTGGGGACCCATATTTTAAAAGTCACAAACCTTCACGACCCAAGTCAATAGAAAATATTCATAACTTCCTGGAAAACATCATGCAAGATGACCCAAAAAAAAAACTGTTGCAACCCACCTGAGGGTCACGACCCAGTCTTTGGGAAACAATGCCATAGAGATTCAAATTTTAAAAACCAACAAAAATAAACTTTTCACTGTCACAAAACATGACATTCAGGTGACTGTTTTTTGACTGAAGCTTGAGAGATTTGGTGATGAGCTCAGTTCCTTAGAACTGTTTTCATGTGGCACACCTACTCTCTCTCTCTCTCTCTCTCTCTCTCTCTGCCCATTGGTTGGCCCTGAGACTGGTGTCTTTTGTGATGGCTGGCTGTCATGCACTACATCATCCATAACAAGCCTCCAACTTGTTCCTCTGTGATGCCCTTGCCCTCACACGGATGCACCCTGTTCTGATGGAGTTGCCCCAGGTGCACTTTTTCAGCCACTTTTCCTATGATGGAGGCGAGCACCTTTTGGAGAACTGACTTACTTTAAAGTGGGATTTCTGATCAATGTGCCACCTCACTGACATGGCAAAGCCTTTGGATCACATCAAGAGACCCATGAACGCCTTCATGGTGTGGTCAAGAGGTCAGAGGAGACAGATGGCCCAGGAAAACCCCAAGATGCACAACTCTGAAATCAGCAAGAGACTGGGCGCGCAGTGGAAGCTGCTCTCAGACTCGGAGAAACGTCCCTACATCGACGAAGCCAAGAGGCTGCGCGCCCAGCACATGAAGGAGCATCCGGACTACAAGTACAGACCGAGGCGCAAAGCGAAGGGTCTCCTGAAGAGGGAGCGCTTCGTGTTCCCGCTGCCGCCCGGGTTTGGAGAAGCTGCGGACAACTTGAAGGGGTTTCCCGGGGATCCCTTCCTCTTTCCTGGAGACAAATCTCGGGCTCTGTTCGACCACAGCACCTCCTTCTCCTCTTCACATTTCTCTCTGTTAGAGTCACACCTGAGCACCGCGGCTGTCCAGCGGCTGGCAGACGTGACGCACACCCGGTTGCCCTACAGCCCGCACGCCTTTGGCTTCCACTCCGGCGGCGTCGGCGCAGTACCTTGTGGAGGGCAACCAATCCACACCCACCTGTCACCCACCTCCAGCCCCGGGTATTTGATGCCGTGCAGTTGTAGCGTCTGGTCTGCGGCCAGTTTGCAGCCCCAGGTGGCGTACATTCTGTTTCCGGGAGGAAAGAACCGGAGCGGCACGGATCCACACTCTTCACCCGGCTGCAGCAGCGCGCAAACTGGATAAGGAGGCAAAAACGCAGACGATATTAAATGTATCGATTTAACCGCAATAATTGTCTAACTTTCAATTTGCTATTGATTATAAAACTGTGGAAAACAATAACAAAAACAAACAAAAAAAATTGTAATTATTTAATGTAAACTATTTAATGTAAAAATACTGTACAATTTATTTAATGTAAACTATTTAATGTAAATACGAGGCTGTACAAAAATACCATGTTTAATTCTTAAAGTGATGGGAGATGGAATGAATGGATGTCCTGTGATATGTATATTTCCTGTCTTAGTTTGAGACCCAAATGACAGTCTGTAATACTGTATGTCCTTTAAAGTGAAAAAACAACAACAAATCTATGACGAAATGGTAAGTGATAAAGACGTTATAACATATAACTGTACATCCTGTTCACTACAGCCTGATTATTTGAATTGGAGTCTAAGTGTAAATAAATCTTTTTATTAGTTGCTGTGATTGTCTATTTTTTAATGTAATATATTTTTTATTTTTTTGGCTTAAGTTTTCAAGTGCCATTTATGAACATGGCTTTATTCACTAACCCCTAACCTTTTTTTTATTTAACATCTTGAACTCGCACGTGTTGGTGATGGATGATAATTATCTGACAATTAACTCAGTTATCCGAGTCCCATTTGAAATTATTTTCCTGATGTCGGACTTTAATGCATTAAACCAGGCGATTAAAGTGGACATTTTCGATTTTTTCAGCGTAAATAGTTTGTAATTTTTTCTCATTGGCTATTGTTAATTGTCAAGTGATTAAACACAGTAGTAAACACGACACCGTTCCATCTTATTTGAAACATGTTACACTAAATTAAATAGCGAAAATAATTGCAAAAAGAAAGTTGTATTAGAACTTTACCTATTATAAACAAGTATTTGTAGTTTTTTAGAATGGTTTGTAAAATAACGCGAGTACGTCAAATATAGCAGGTGTATTCAAATAATTTTAAAAATAATTAGCAATGTATAAGCTATCTGGAAATGCTAGAATTCTATTTCGTTTTGGATCAAATAATTGTTCCACGCTAATTTCGTTCATGTACATATATCTCAGAAGAATATTCCAGGTCAAAAAGAATTATCTATGTGAAAAAAGGAATTGATTTCACAAATATAATAGAAACATTTGAAAAATTACTTGTTGCAATCAGACGTTTCACTGAACGGCAATACCTCTTTTATCCACTAGACGTCAGTAAACCCTAGGCCATAGTTAGTAGTTGGTCTCTAGTGTGAAGCAATCGATTAAAGTTTGTTTTAAAGAAGAAAACACCACAAGTCCACAGGGAAACTTTTAAAGAAAAGTTTTATTTTTACATATTTAAACTTGCACCTCAAAAACAAGCACACAGAATAAATGGTTTCCTCTTCAAAGCAGAAGGTGCAGAAAAACACCAAAAACACATCAGACCTCACATACCAGCGCTGGTTTACTGTGAGGCCTTCACTAACGTGCGTCTCTGCAAAGCCAACTGCATTTGGAAAACAACTCCGATCTATTCTGTACTGCTGCTAATCTCATTTATCCAAAATATCACGTGTTATAAAAAATAATTTTAACTAAAAGGTGACAGAAAAGGAACAGAAATCAAAAATGACAAAGGAACACGATTTATATAGTCTATGAATCCACGGGGGTCAGAATTCCTTTTTTAGGGCGTCTAGTCTTTTTCGAAATGATCTGATAAATCTTTCTAACCTTGCAGATATTTTTCTCCCTCAGATTCAGGTGGATTGAATCTGTGAAATGAAGACGGTATAACTCTGTCCGTGGTTGACGAGCCGTAAGTAGGTCAGAAATGGTTGGAAGTGTGAGAACCATGAATAAAATTTGACATACGAAAGACACAAGAGGCACAAATCTCAGAGTCGGGGCAGATAAATATAAACCATCGCTAGTGAAACATGTTGTACTTTGTAATTTGGAAAAACAAACATTTTACTCAAGTAGAAAATCTGATTATTCTCTCATCTATATCCGATCTAATTTCTCACTAAGAAACTCCTCCACGCTGTCGGTGTTCCACTTGAGGATGCTGAGTTCTTCAGCGATGTTCCCGTTATCGTCCAAAAGCTTGAGGACAGGATCTGAGCCTCTGACGTACTGTGGTGTTGGGTAAGAGAAGGAGCAGACATGTTGGGGTTATGAAATAAGAAAGTGAAACTAGAAATTTGATTCGTATCAAAACAATTGACCGTCCATACCTTGATCTGCAGACCCTTGAACATCTTGGGCTTGTCGCTCCTGACAAAAGCTGTTGGAGACCAGAACACTCGTGAGACAAATGTCAGGTGACAAATCGGACGTCTCTATTTTAGACCCGCGTAATTAGTGCCAACTGCAGAAACCCCCCCCCAGGAGGGCAGTATTTACAGAGGGGGAAGACGACGACGAGGAGCAGACGAAGGCTACAGCTGAGGTAAACAAACAGCCATATGGCCCAGACAGCCCCCCCCTCCCCCCCGCCTTTCCACCTTTTCCACACTAAGACGAACTGCAGTAATTCCATCATCGGTGTAACCCGATGCTTTAATTAGCCAAATGCTGCTCTGGGCAGAGACGGGGAGGTCAACTCCTCCAGACGGGGGAGTAAAAAAAAAATCTTTAAAGCCTGTTTAAAACGCAGCTCAAAGCTGCTTCAGACCACCTACGAAGCCATAAGGATCACAGAAAACATCCAAAGACACTAGCTATGTATTAAAAGTGAAACAAAACAGAACAAAAATTTGATGACTCACCTTGGACTTGAGGGAACCTCCCCAATTTTCATCCACACACCTCCAGGATGGCTCCAGGGTAAAGCTGTGTGCAGACAAACATTAGACAAAGTGCATTAGGAAAAATCATTTCAGTCTTGTCCATGTCTTATTCTAGTATATACTTATCCAGTAATTATATATTTTTAAAAATGTGTATATTAATTAAGAAAATTGTTAACAGAATATAGAAAAACCTTGGCTTCACAGTTAGTTTTTCTACAGGTTTTTTTCCCCTGTTCTTTTGGTTAACACACACCTAATGTTATTGTCATTAACTCTGCATAACAACTCCCAAAAGGCCCTGAGCCCTTAGTAAGTACCCTAAGGAGGCGGAGGTGCTGCACCGGGAGGCTGCTCTGCAGAGGAGGACACATTTGAAAATTACTTCTTCCAAAATGCCCTCCGCACTCAGTGAATCTTCCTAATGGACTGGGCCGCAGACTTAGCCTATTCTCAGACACGGCACTATAGTCAATGGTCAGACTCTGAGGATTATTTTGGTGGATACCCATCTGACAGAGTTAACGCGTCAAAGATTATAGTCAATGGTCAGACTCTGAGGATTCTTTTGGTGGATCCCCCGAGTTAACACGTCAAAGACTTGGACTATTAAATTACACTTGTGTCTCTTGTTTTGTGCGAATGGTGCTCTGCCCACGATTTGGACTTTTACTCTCTTCTACCTTGCGTGCTTCCATCTGAGCCTCCTGCTGGCAGCAGTGTCGGCAGTCAGGCTGGAGCTTAGTGAGGCTGAACTCTCCGAGCAGGTCGCAGGAGCTGCACAGCAGGTTGCTAGAAAAGCCCAGGTCCCTGCACGCCTCTGAAGACAAGTCGGCCCCGAAGGCCGACAGCTGCGGAGAGATGAAAGGGACACATAAATATTGCTAGTGTTGTCAAGGAGAATGAGCTGAATTGGTATATTTGTTTCACATATGAGCATAAAACCAACGATTATCACGTAATATTTAATACCTTTCTTATATGTGTATATCTAGCAGATTATGTTTAGATGAGATTTGGTTATGATTAGCATATATTGATCATTTTCAAATGACTAAATCCAAGCCTTTCCAGCCTCTAACCAATCATTTGCAAAAGCAAAAGATAAAATTGTGTATTGCATTGTGCATAGTTGAGGAACCTTTATTCCATGTCGAGCCTAGAACAAACATAAAAACATTAACCAGTTTTTCAAGTTGCTAGTTAATTAGCCAGGACTAGAATCTAAACTGTTTATTTAAATCGCGCTTAGAAAACAGATTACTTTTTACAATAATATGCCAAGGTTTGGAGTGACTTGTGTTTTTTTTTCTATGAACCGCAGACAATAAATCTTAACAGCCGTTACTCCACAGAAGGTCTCATTAAAGTGAATGTAGACATAGGTGGGGCACCGAACAGGATCAATCTGTTTACCACAGGGTGTGCTGTTCCTGTTCGCAGTAGATCAAGTCAGTTTACAATAAAATGCAAAAAACTGCATGTTTCAAATTTAACTGACGAGATAAGTAAATGTATAGAGATAACTTTGAATTAACCATCATGGGAGAAATGAAGAAAATTAGATCCCGTTTACTTGAACTGCGGCAACGGGTTCATTTCAAACATTACATGTCAATATTTTAAGACAAAGACCTTTTGAGTACAATCCATTCAAAGGATTTTGGATAATAATTCGACGGAGAGTGATTTAAAAAGATGTCCCTTTACTTTTGAACGCATACGCGGATCCGCTTTATCATCGCGTCTCAGCCGCTAAGGTTGAGCCACGTCATTTTCAAACTCCGCACAGGATGCGGCTAAAACGAAATCTATAAGAAAACGTTCCAAAAATGACTATGTCGCTGCGCGTATATGTTGGCTATGAACCAGTTTATAACGCGGTAGGATTTACTTCAATTATTGACAAAGTTACCGTTTTTAAGAGGGATATGAGCCACAGGATATAAACCTCTCCAGACATTTTGGTCTCCGCTTTGTTAGCGAAAACCACCAGAGGGACCCATGTATCTTGAAAAAGGAATGCCCCGGTGCGCCTGAATATATTCTTGTTATTTTTCACGTCCTCGACCTTTTAGTATCCTTACTCTTAGAAAAAGGACAATTTCAAACCCAAATTAATGCGAATTGTCGAAATTGATATTTTAAATTCGTTTGTTTTATCCAGACATTTTTGTTTTAGCTTCGGCATATGCCGTGGTCGGACTGTGTTTTCTTCCTCGTCTCTGACGTTGTCAAAAATAGCTCGCCTAAAAGTGCGACGCCTACTGTTGGACTTGAGTTTAGATAGTCCAATCCGCGTTAAACAGTCAGGAAACGGTCAACGAATGAAAACGCCAGACAGCTTGTTGGACTGTTCCCACGTCCAATGGTTTGAGCGGTAGTAATAACAGTCCGTGGTGGCGAACACACTAGAAGCTGGGACAGTGGCAGGCAGCACTTAATGGAGTGGACGGAGGCGACATAGGCTGGTGCCACAGCTCCCACACCTCGGGGGACACACGTAATCGATCCCATGAGATATCCACCGGACATTACGACGCTCCAGTACTCGGGATTTACTGGATAAAACCACCAATAATAAGAATGAACACTTCGCCTTAGGTTTGAATGAGAGCACCGGGATATTTATACACATATATCCACACACACTGAAGAGGAGAAAGGGCCATGCACTGACACCCAGTCGCTTTGTAGTCAACGTCGTCGCTGTGGATGTGCATTGGTCGGTCCGCGGGTGCGTGCGTGTGCTTCCAGTTGCTCCTCATCTGAGCATGGACTGACCAAATCCCTATCTGGATGATTTGATGGGGCTACTCAGAGTCATGATGCCGCCCAAGTTGCAGCTTCTGGCGCTGCTGGCGTTCGCAGTGGCCATGTTCTTTCTGGAGAATCAGATCCAGAAGCTGGAAGAGTCTCGGGGAAAGCTGGGTAAGTCACAGCTCGGTTTGCCACCGGTGTCAGTGAGCGAGTGTCTCGCCTTAGGACAGATCTGTTCTCTGCAGCTCCTTTGTTTGACACCCCGGTCAATAGTCAGCAGTATGCAGCGAGATAGAGAGCAGCTCTTTATGCAGTACACATGCCTGAGCGGCAGACACTGGTACACGATCATAACAACGTTAAAGGCTTGAACTTGTGCATGACTCAAACTTTAATACCCGAGGATCAGCAAATCTGCCACTGCACGGAGGGAGGATTGGGACCTATTGCTGTCTTTAGTCTGGTTTTATCCTTAGTTCGTCACATATTATCTGTTATTTGGAGAAGGCACACTATATTTGGCCCCACATTCTTTTTTGAAAAGAACTGTCTAGTAGCCCCAGAGCCCAAGGGTTATGAAACATTTTCATGTTTTGTCCACAACCCCAACATAATTTCCTAAGGACCAGGCACTTGTTATTATCCCATGCGTGATAACTGGAGATTTCATGCATTTAGACCCCTCATTTAAATCCGTTTGGAATCATTTCACAGCAGTCAATTGGTTGCATCGTTATAGCCACCCTTGCATGCAAATACTGCTAATTTAAAAATCATTAACATACATGAATATTGATCTGGGTCAGGGTTGGAGTTCTTGAGTCAGATAGTCCTTGGAGAATATTGTAGTGTTTAAAGACCAATGAAGAGCAGCCCTTTTTTTCCCTATGATTAATTTTTAAAAAAATATTCTGGATGCAGATGGACACCACGCTGCTGCTGCTGCAGGTCCAGTACTGCTCCGTTGCCAAATGTCTTTTACCCCGATTGAATCATGGGCAGTTATATTCAAATTTTAATAGCAAACTGCCTTCAGGGCTCAATCCCAGGAAAGGATCTGGGACAGTGCGGGATTATCTTCCCTCTGCTCTGAGGATTTTTCTTTTTTTCATGGGAGCAGCAGAGCGATGCAGGAGGTGGTGTGTGTGTGTGTGTGTGTGTGTGTGTGTGGACCCCTGAAGTGCACAGCCTGCACCCCCGGGGGTTCACACACCACTTCCTGCACAATTTCACGGGGATAGCTCGCCAGAAGAGCGTAATCTGATAGACTCTCAGAGAAGTGACTGGAACGTGTTTAAACAGGAAACGCACAGGTGTGATTCACCAGAGTGACTGCGGTGGATTCATGGCCCTGATGTGGCGCACGCTGACCTGAACAAGTCTGGTCTACCGAGGCACCGACCGGCTGTGGGGTCTTATCTGTGAAACACCAAATGTCAAGACATCTGCCTGTAAATATTCTGTTGTTAGAACTTTAATAATAATTATTTCATAAAATAACTGGGGGGGGGGGACTGTACAGTTGGGAACAGCTGCGGAATCTGTAGCTGTATGTGAAAACCTTGGAGTGGGGGGTGTGATGTCATCGGATGGGTTTTTCTCATAAGTCGTACATATAACATTGTCATAAATAGATTTTTTAAAAATGTATAATTACATATACCATGTACCAATACTTACTTTTAATTAATTTGCAATTTGTGTTTTTCCAATAGCAAAACATCTTGTTATATTAATCCATCATAACGCTAGTTATTACATGATCAATGTGTGGGACTAATTAAAAATATCAGTCATTTATTACAAGTATGTGATTCAGATATGTTTTGGACTAAAGATTGATTCAAAAAAGGGATTGTCAATAATCTGAATGAGTCCCTTAAACTAAACCGTTTATTGATCGGTGATCAATAGGCGTTTCGTTCTGTGGTATGTCTTTATTGTTGAGTAACCGTTGCCTAAAGAGCGTTGATGTTGGTTGCTCAGGTTTCCAGAAGAAGCGTCACGTCAGCTTTTTTGGTCGTAACCTGCCTGTGCTAATTTCATAGGAAGTTCTAATATTCTATTTTTACCGTTTGGAGCAACAGCAGAGTGACAGATACGGAGGAAGTGACCTGACACACCGTCAAAGCAGTCGGTAAAACACCTCTTTGAGCCCTTTGAGTTTTCTGCTGTTGAAACAGTCGGTAGCTCTGGGTGTTCAGATGACTATATCGGCCTGTGACATGCTTTATTGCTGCTTTAGACGGCTGTACTTTACACACACAGCCGGAGCCTGAGAGGCCTTTCCCCCGACTGCCCACCACTGCCATGGGATTCTGTTGACTCGGCATAAAAGTGGCCTGATTGATGACTGTCCTGAGCAGACGTCCGCACACTGGAGCTCTGAACTATGTGCTGCCTGGCCAAATAGTTTTGAATGAAGGTTGCGGAGCGGGCCGCTGACAGGCAGCCGTCAGCCCGGTCATGTGACCAGGTGTGCGTGGGGCAAGGTTCGTCTTTGCTCAACTGTCACAACACGGGCAAAGTGTGGCCCAGGCCCACGGTCGTGCTGAGAAATTCTGTTGTGTTAATGTCAGATGAAGATGTTAAAATTACACAACACGTGTTGATCTGGACCAGACATGGGCAAACTATGGTCCGGGGGCCTGACGTGGCCCGTTTTAATCCAGCCCATCAAACTTTTCCAAATTATGTTGCTAATTTCTATTTTTATTTTATTTGCAATGACCACATTTCCCCAGTAGATGGCATCAAAAAGGCTAAAAGATTTTAGCATTTTAGCCTTTATTGACTGTCTTTTACATGTCCTGATGTCCTGCTCCTGACCCGGGCCCCTCCGTCAAATTTTAGGACCCATTACCAAACCTTTCCCCACGCCTGATCTTTTTTTTCCTCCTAAAGCTGAAAGATTAAACTAGTTAAGTCGTCAGGTGACACAGAAGAAGGTCGTGACCTTCTTATTTTTAGTCTAACTCTACAAAGACTGAATTCTGTAACAGAAAAAAAACTGCTTTGTTGAAATTTAAATTCTGTTTCAGTCATCACTCAGTCTTGTATAAAAAAACAAACGTCTTTCAGATTTTATGTATCCGCCCGTTCCTGCGTGTTAAGGCCCATAAACTGAAGGAGTCGAAAGGAAACACGTTTTCAGAATTTCATGTTGTGCCCTTGCGGTGATCAATGCTCGGTCCATAACAAACACATAAATATGCCACCGGTGGAGCCGCGGCGTTTTATGTTCCTCCCTCCACCGCGTTACAGCTTTTACTGTTTCCTGTCGTTTTTTTTTTTGGCTCAAACAGCATCATTACACTCTGAAGTAAATTGTTATGTATGGAGCACCTTTCCTTACAGACTTCTTTTTATAGACACAGCCTTGTCTTATCTTGGCTTCTCTGGGTAAAAATATTCATACAATTAATGGGAAAATCCAGGGTTTTTTTAGGGTAAAGAATTTTCTGTTTATCAATGTGAATCATTATGTGACAGGTTTATTCTTGGCAAAAGTATAAGTGTGGTCAATTAGGGCCGTGGAAATGGAAACTGACGACCCGTGTTGTAACAGGAGAAAACAACCTCTTCACCTTGCCTTCCTTCGGCCCGTGCATGAGCCGCATGTCAACCGGCTGAGGAGAGATTCACTGACTTTTTGTTATTCCCTCTTCGGCCTCGACTCCCTTTATCTGCTGCTCATTATTTAGGCCGATTAAAGGAATTCAATTTCCATCTGTTGCGTCGTGATATTCCGGACACAGCCGGGCCCGTGGTGAACAGTAAACACCGGGAGGCGGTAGGAGAAGTCGGGGGAATGCATACATTTGTTGGGTTTTTTTACCCAGCACAGGCACGGCTTTCCCAGAATTAATTTGTTGCTACAACCTATTGCTCCCCAGACCTGCATTTTAATTTGATTTTGATTGTTATGCCAAGCACTTTTAGCCCGGAGTCTGTCTCTCAAACTGCCGGTGAGGGCGGCTAGAGTCTGGTCAGGGATTTTCTTTTTCCTGAAAGGGAAAACAGTCTGGCATCAACAGTTTGTCCTGAGACGGAGCGGCGGATGTGTTTGGATTTTTTTTTATTGATGATCTGGTGTGTAACTGCCCCCCCCTGATTGCTCCCACACATTTGTCAGCGGTGTCACAGGACTTCAGTCTGCTACCCAGGGCTGGCTGCTGCACAAAGCACTGACTTCCATTTCAGGCTAATTGGTGACACGTCGGAGTCACTCGATGCGAGCGAGCCAGCCTGCTGTCGTAAACTCTCCACCTCCGGCGTTTCTCTTTCTTCCTCTTGTGTCTTCACTTCTTTCATGTCACAAACTGAATCAGATTTTTTAGCTTTTTTTTCTTAAAACATACAAAAGGCCGCATGAGTCATTCGCTCTCACTCTGCACGTTGGCATCTGTTACTGCGAGTAGCGGGGTAGTGTCTGCCTCCTGCAACAGCCCGCTCAGTCACTCTCCGATTCGTGCCATTTGAGTGGCTAATGGAGGGGAGCTCGCCGCCGAGATAGGTGTAGGCGTTAGGGATGGATTTTTTCGCAGGTCGGGGCTGGAAGGCAAGGTGCTAACGGCGTGTTTGTTAGAGGCAGGCTTTGATTCGGGGTTTGGGGATTTCTAGGATTTATAGCCCCCCCTGCAGGGCGCACACTTTGTCTGACAGGAGGAACACGTCGCTGCAAAGTGGCGCACAGGGCCGCAACCGGAGACGGCGATGTATATACGCCGCTGTCGCCGGATGACAGACAGACTAATCAGGGTGTTTACGGAGGGGTTTGACTGTAATCGAACAGGAGGCAGCTCTAGATGGATGAACACCCTGCTCCGATATCGTCTGTCCCCCCCGCCCTCTCCCCCAGCTGGCCTCCTACCAGTAATACCAACCCCTACTTCCTCCTCTTCATCATTTCCTGCGTGTCTTCCTACACATTCTGTGAACATGTCAATCCGAGTTGTGATTCCTTCTTAGAGGTGGGAGGCAGAGATGTACGTTAGAGAGGCTGCCAGGAACAGGAACAGTGACAAGTACCAGAAGTCAGTCCTGGTCTGGATTCAAGTCCTCTAGATCTCAGCACTGCCTTAAATCTCAGGGCTGTCACTTCACCCATGTTGTTTTATATTTTGGCCTCCGGTGGTCATGGTGAAAGCCCCCCCGCCCACCCTGACCACAGGTCCCAGAGATTTCATGCTATTACAGAACACACTTTTTTTTTTCATTATAGGGGGCGCTAAATCCCCCGAATCATCTAGATTAAATCTACATCTACAGCAGCTCCTCTGTCTCTTTTAAAACTACAAATTGCTCGGAGTCTACACCGCTGCGTGTGTTCTCGACGCCAGAGTGATTGGTTTTGAATAACAGCAGGTGCCTCCCCGCGTCGCTAACCCTACTCAGCAGAATTAGCAGGGGTTTCTTTTTTCACCTTGACATCCCTGCTCCTCCTACTCCTCCTCTTCGTCCTCGAGGGGGAAAATCAGCAAGTGGCTGATGAAGCTGCGTCGTCTTTATTTAGTTCCTCTGGGATTTTAGGTTGTAAACAGCTTTTTTTTTTTCAGTGAAAACTAAATCATCTATATTTGTTTTTTATGTTTTAATCAGATGGTCGCTAAAGAAAAGAAAAGAAAAAAACGATGATTCATTTTTCATACCGACACAAAATATTTAAAGCCCTGCATGGTCAAAATGAGCAAAAAAAGAGGAAGGTTCGCCCACAGCGGTTTTACATCCTGTTTCATCAGAACAGAGGGAGAAAAATGAAAGGATTGTAAAGAAGGATTTTATTTTTCCTCTTGTAGACCCTGCTTCCTGTTCCTGGATGGCGTTGGTTTGAACCTGGTTTCGTCTTGTTTTCCTGCGTGTCTCTGTTTTGCTTCTTTTTTTTTCTTTCACTGGATGTTTTTTTTTTCCTGGTTTGTCTTTTGTTCCGTTATCAGTGCAGTGGGTTGAAAAAGCTTCAGGGTCGTTAGACCCTCTCTCTCCTCTCATATGTGTGTCCCCATTAACAAAGTATCTGCTGCTGAATACTTTGCTCCCACACTCAGACTCTCTCCTGCTGAGTGTGGAAGAGGAGATTTTTTTATTTTTTTTGGTGTCTGTCATCTTTTTCTTTTCTTTCCTGAACTCTGAGTGAACTCCTGCCCTCGGGGTAAACACTACACCTGCCATAAACAACCCATAAACCTGGGCATGTTCTTAAAAAAAATGGGACTAATAAACCTGGGCATGTTCTTAAAAAAAAATGGGACTATTTTTTTTTTTTAAATAAACCAATAAATACTGGAGACAATTACTCAGGGAGGAGGCTTGAACTACAAATCAGTACGTGTGTAGTGTTTTGGCAGAAATCAGTGAAGAGAAATTGATCAAATCAAAGGATGCTGTGTTTGTAGTGGCTTGGCTATTTCCCCACTGGAAAATCCTGGCACTGGGGGGCGCTGTTTGAATCATAAACCTAGCTGATAAAATCATTAATTTCCTCGAATTTGGTTACAGCTTAATCCTAAACTCCGTACGACAGGCAGATGTGCAGATTGATATTCTCCTAAGGATGCTCATGTCATTCCATTCCTTCCTCCTGGATATGCAAAACTTCTTTTTACATTTATTCCTTCCTCCTGGATATGCAAAACTTTCTTTTTTTACTTTTTGTTTTTCCTCACATGAACTTTTTTTTTTCCCAAACACAGATGTTGTCACATCCTCGTGTGACCTTACAGGAAATCTGAACAACTCCGTCAGAATCTTAGGAAATTCTTACTGCACATGGATTCAAATAAGAACTGCAGTACTGAATCAAAAACCCAGATAGTACATGGTATTAAAACTAAAGGGCAGATCTGAAGACGATGCTTCTTCAGCTTTGTTTTTTCAGTTCTTTCTGGTTTCCAATCCCGTCGGGGCCCGTCGCGGCGTCTTCATCTCTGCCACCTGCAGCCCGGCCTCCTGTCCCCTCCGTTTAGCCTTAGCCATATGAATAGCTCTCATTGGCTATGTCTAACAGAGTGTGGAGTGTTCCCTGGACGCCCGTATATGCATTATTAATTATGTGTTCCAGGGACTGGGAGGAAGAAGGGGAACATCTGATCTCTGGGTTGTATCTTGCAATCAGATCTGCGCTGTTATCCAAACACGGTTGTTATAAGATAATGTAACGACTCGGCACAAAGAGGGCTTGGATTTCGGCAATTATCTTTTAAAGTATTTGATACGAACTTAGGGCCTGAGCAGTGACACTGGAGAACAAAGTCCCCCTGACCGTTAAAGATTTTTTAAATTCAAAAATAGGGATGTCCGATATTAAATATTTGCCCATATCCGATATGCCGATATTGTCCAAACACTTAATTTCTGATGCCGATATCAACTGATATCGATACAGGCATGGTAATATTCATTTGTTTATCTAAACCACTGTATTTGTAGTTGCTGCTACTAGCAAGAAGAGTCAGATAATTACGCTAAAATAAAATAAAAAAATACTTAATGGTGACACATTTTAGGTCCGTTCTCCTAAAGAGGGTCACTTCTGATCTTTCTTGTCGTCCCGTCTTCCTCCACATCGCAATTCAATAGAGTGATTATGATCTGTCGACTCGTACTCCAAACCACTTAAGCACTGCCTGCTGTGAGATGTCCTTGTCACCGCTGAGAGACAAGTTTTGTGTCTCTGTATCATCCCGTTGTCAGTGTTCTCCGAACAAAAACACTCTTGTTTCCAACGTGGGTTTTTTCTTCAGTCACGGAGAGGGGAAAAAGTGTGCCGAGTCTTAGGGGCTAATTTTGGAGACGCATCATCTGGATGCATTGTTTGGCAAATGCATCATCGTTCTCTGTGGCTCCCTCGAAGAGAGACTTCCTCTCTTCTGTCCCGATGCCGGCCTGAGAGACTGTGGGAGGTCGTGACCCCAGCGACACCTCTCGCCTCAACCGTCGCTATTTCCCTCACATTCTGTCGTCCCCTCCCTCCCCCACTTTAATCCAAACCCACAGCGAGAGAAAGCGGAGGCAAAAAAAAAAAAAAAAAACGTAGGACAGGAAATTTGACATCACCCTGCGACACGTTATTTATTAGGCTCCGCAATGCAGTGTGACATTTTGCTTTCAGAGGAGACCCGGAGATATGAATTTTAATGTCTGACGCTTTGTTGCTCGTGTCGCTATCAGATTCTGATGCGGTGTAATTTCAATCACTTCCCCAGGAGTTTTCTTGGTCTTTATGAAAACCCTGTGATGTACGGAACAAATGTGAGTCCTTTCAAAGCTGTCAGTGGAACCTGGTGTTTTTCTATTTTTTTTATTTACTGACGCAGTGCAAGACTCTCTCCTGTTGTTCCTGGCGTAGTACAGCGTTATAGATCTATGTAAAAAATTGGAAATATATACGGCAGAACGATCTATTGTCAAATCAGCATCAGGATACATGACATGTTCCAAACTTTAGTCCAGCTTGGGTCCCTTCACATTTGATTCAGTCCTGTCTGATCCAACCCCCCCCCTCTCCCCCCTTCTTTCCCTCCAGCCCTCGACTCCCTCATCTCCCATTTCTCGTTCTCTCCCAGCTGTTGTGGTGAGGACAGGGCCCTGAATGAGACCTTTCACTGAGCTTCAATGTTGCACTTGTGTGTAAACGCCAGTGGGAAAAATGCCTCAGCCTTAGCAATCACTATCAAAAAAACACACCTCAACAAACGCTGGTCAGAACCCACGTGCGGTCAAGCCGTCCCGTACGTGCGTGGAGCGTAATGAAGGGACGGTTTGATCGCGTTTTCGTACATGTCGACAGTACGTTTAAAGAAATACATTCCCAGGAAAAATTCAAGTTTTCGTACATAGTGTCCGGAGCGTGTTAGCATGCTAACGACAGCTGTTACGTGACATCAATACGCTGCCATTTAAAGTCACTCATTTTCCATGCTAAATCCTGTGAAAGAATGCGTAGAAATGGCTGTAACTTTAACGTTGGGCTGTGGTTTGAAGCTGTTCTTCAGTCAATTTTCAATCCACCAAAGAAAAACCAGAAACTCCTATAAATATTTACTGATAAAAACAGCGCAGTTTTTTTATAGGCTCAGGTACACGCTGTACTCCTTTAAGTATTTTGCCAGGAATTCGCTAAAAGCTGCAGATGACTTTGTCCAGCTCTTCACAGTCACTGACAAAAAAAAAAAAAAAAAAGGACTCTTACTCTTATCTACCTCCTGATTTGGTCCAGTGCCAGCAGCACAGAAAACCCCAGGAGAACCGATTCCTCTTACAGGATGTTTTATAAGCGTTGTCAAGGCTGGAATAACAACTTTAATTCCAGTTCTGCTGCGTTTGCTCGGGCCTGACTTTTTTTTACCCCCCTCTCTGCTTCCTCTATCAATCCACTCTGGTCTAAACAGATCCAAACACTAACGCGGAACTGTGTGTTATGTTGTGATCCCATGTGTGTGAGCACTTCAACTGCAGCCGCGGTCGTCAGTGTCTGCACCGAGGTGAAGAGAGAGAGAGAGAGAGAGAGCAGCAGCTGCACCAAGATCTTCTCCCTGTCATCCTTCGTTGATTTTTCTGCAATCCACTGGCGTCCAAGCAGAACCATACCAACCCCACACGTCAGCCAATCGCCATCTCCCACCTAACTCAAGACTTTGGTTTCCAGCGATCAACTCTCCCGAAGCGTTGAACGAGAGCGGGAGCTCCCACTGGTGGACAGGAGAGGCGATAGATTTATGAGCTGCCTGTGAAAAAGATCATCTCCCCTGCCTGCTTTTTATTATCCCATCAGATCTGACGTAACGGCGGTAATACACGACGGCCCCGTCGCACGCTGCGGAGCCGCGGCGAATATGAGTGATGATTTCAAATGGCGGCGTCTAATCAGCCGCGAAATTGCCTCAGTAAATATGTTCAACCGCCGGCGCTCCGTCTTCCTTCTGTCCCTCACTTTGAGTGAAACTCAGATTAATGGGCTGGTGGTCGTCACTGTTTCTAGGACCTGTGTTTTCTCCACGCGTCATAATTAGCTCGCGGAAGGAGAGAGAAGTGACGGAACTGGGGATGGTGGGGAAAAAAAAGAAAAGAGTCGCATTGTGTGGCTGTAGTAATCAGGCCTTTGTTGTCTAATTAAATGACCTCATAAGGGTCTGTGTGTGTGTGTGTGTGTGTGTGTGTGTGTGGAGGGTAACCTCTGATATAGAGTTTTACAGCAGATGTGTTCAGTCCAACGATGAATAGGGCTCCTGCAGAGCCTGGAGCTCCCTGGCCGTGCTGGAGTGGCCTCCTTGTTAGTCCCTGGGAATCTGCCACCAAAACTGAATGTGTTTAACCAGCAGGTTCTGGGCCTCTGTGTTCACTGCACAATGTTGTAGCTAAGGACTCTGGTTTCTTTTCTTCTTCTTCTCTCTTTGAATCTAGAAAGTGAAGGACTGGGGACGTCTTTGCCTTAACAGCTGGTCCTGAGGAAAGGTCGACCACCGTGCTGAGCAAAGAACGACTACATTGTTATTCATATTTATTCATGTTTTCTCCTGAACGAGAGGAAAATGGACAGGCTGAATATGTTGAACATGTTTGAGAGTTGGGAAGTGAAAAGGCCGATTTCAGTCGACTCTCTGTGATGGATGGATTGGTATTTGGTCTGTAAATAGATGAAGGTTGAATATTTAGGATCTCAAACGTGTGTTACCTCTGTCTGTCCTATCTTTAGTCTCTGGTCTCCTCAGGGAAATATTTGTACAAAATATTTACCAACAAGGAGCCCAGACTTAAAATACCACTACTACTCTGCTGGGAGTGAACCCAAACAAGGTGTTGAGATACTGCTGTAAACAGTCGTTTGTTGCTGGTGATTATGTTCTTAAATTTAGTCGCATTAAATATAAGACATTCCTAGGGTTAGCTTTGGGCTAACGGCCATTTTTTTGCTCATTTGTGATTGTTCGGACCTTTATTGTGTCAAACCGTTTTGACAACAAGTCCAAAGTGACTCTGAGCTTCACACTACCAGCCACAACGGTCACTTTTTATGACTTTTGTCACATGTTGCACCATGGCGTTTCCCCCCAACCCCCACCCCCCCAATGTCACACACACGGCCTTTCTCTGCCTCCTCTCACTTCACACACCGTTGTAAAAATAATCCCTGAAACGACACTGGAGCCCACGTTTTAAAGTTCCAGCATAGCAACAGTCGCTGCTGCTGCTGCTGCTGCTGTTGTTGCTGCTGTTGTTGTTGTTGTTGTTGGCGAACGCCTGCTCTGGACGAACATGTGAGGAAATGTCTCCGCTGCAGTTGTTCCTCACGCTGACAGCCATCGCCCGTTACAACCACACGGCCAGTCTGAGCAGCGCGGTAACCGAATCCAGCCGCGATGAGTGGGGCGTAACAGCTGCTCTGGAGATGTGTGTGTGTGTGTGTGTCCACAAATGAGAGATGAGTCAGTGAAATCCCTCAGGACGTGTTTGTTGAACCTTCGGTACCAGAAGCCAGATCAAGGTCTTAGCCAGATCTTGGGAGCCTGTTGACTTCACCGCGAGGTCCCACGGGTATTAGGTGATCCGGTGCTTAGCCGCCGCCGCGTCTCCTCTCCCCCCGCTCCATCTCCCCCCTTTATCCTGCCGTATTGTCAACACAAGTCAATCTGAGGGGAAAAACACTCAAGCCGGGGCTTTTGAGTTCTTGATCTATTCACGCTGAGACTCCGAGGTCTGGGTTTAAAGTAAATAAGCCAAACTTCCCCTTCAGGCTCTCCGATAACTACAGCCGTCCCCTGTGATTGACATCACCCAGCCTCAGCTTTTCACCTGTGACACCTGACTCTTTTCTTTTCCCAGAAGAAAAGGCGACCAGGCTGGACCATAAATCATTTCTAGTGTCTGGGGACTGTCTGAAGCACAAAGACACTTAGCTGCAGGACTCTACCTTTGATGTGTGTTTGATTTGTCAAAGAGCACACACACACGGACACACACCGACACGTTCTAAATGTAAAATTCAGTTTGATTAGGTAAACGTAGTACAAACGTGGTGCCTCTGTATGAAATGAACTGCTGCTGAGGTGAATTACTAATATTTCTTTTTTGACATTAGTCCTGATACCGGCTGCGGGGGCGGCTAATGGCTTCGGCCTTCTGCTCTCGTCAAAAGAGATGAAATGGAAATTGATTTTTTAATACAGTTACAGCCTGGTTCTTCATCCGACAATGACAGGAAAGCCGAATTCAAGTCGTAAGCGGATCGTGTTTATATTTAGAGCCGTCTTTTAGCAGGGATTTCAGATATGCAAAAGTGGAACGATATTTGATCGCAGTTAGGAGACGTCTTAAACGTTGACACGAGGACACGGGAATATCAAAGGATGTGAGATTGGGAGATTGTGTTTCGGCTCCGTCGGACCTTTTGTTGTGTGAACATGCACGTCGCAGTCGAGCTCCAGCGACGCCTCAACACTGGTCGTTGGACGTTACCTTACCTTACGTTACGTTAACTTTTGCCAATGTGGTATTTGGATATCATTTAAAATGGTACAGTGAGTATTTTAATTTGTCTCGTCTTCTCAGAATACTTGCTCAGGCATTGGCAAACTAAGGCCCGGGGGCCGGATGAGGCCCGTTCAGCTTTTTATTCCGGCCCGCCAAACCTTTCCAAATTGTATAATTTATTTATATTATCATTATACCGTTGCATTTTCCTTGTAGTACCCATGTTTCCCCATTTTAAAATCATTTTAGCATTTTAGTCTTTATGCATGACTTTTAAATGTCATTTATCTTACTTCCCGACTCACCTGCGTCTCATTTTCCGTCCCGTTCCTGCAGAGCGAGCTATTGCCAGACACGAGGTACGAGAGATCGAGCAGCGCCACGCGCAGGACGGCCTGCGGGAGCGGGAGTCGTCATCGGCGGCCGACGGCGACGACGACCTGGTCATCATTTACAACCGAGTGCCCAAGACGGCCAGCACTTCATTCACCAACATCGCCTACGACCTGTGTGGGAAGAACCACTTCCACGTCCTTCACATCAACACCACCAAGAACAACCCGGTCATGTCCATCCAGGACCAGGTGAGGGCGGCGGCTGACGCATTTATTTCCATTTTATTTTGACACACCCAGTAATTATCGTAAATGTGTTGCGTTCAGGTACGGTTTGTTAAGAACGTGACCGAGTGGAAAGAAATGAAGCCGGCCTTTTACCATGGACACGTCTCTTTCCTGGACTTTGCCAAGTAAGGACCTGCTATCTATATTTGTTACACAATATTTTGAATTGGTCATCTTCATCTCAAGATGCAGAAATTGTGTGATTTTTTTTTGTGAGGTACAAAATATGTTTCAGCTCCAAACCTAATCTCCTCATGAGGTCGATTATTTAGAGTGAAGTCGAATCTGCTTAGGGCAGTAGTTTCAAAATGGATTGATGCTGATCACAAATGTTCTGGACTGTCGTACTGGACTTTATGTCGAGGTCAGCCAGTCTCTGTCCCTGATTCTGCTTCGGTCTTCCTGTTTTTCTGCACTCACTCCTTAATGGATCGGGCTTTTTCACTCGCGTTTTCCACGATGTTGAATGAGTTTGCTTCGGTCTTCCTGTTTTTCTGCACTCTTCCTGTTTTTCTGCACGTCTACTATTCCGACAGGGCCCATCAATCGTCTACCTAAAACACTGCGAGCTGCTGCTAATTTGGTCCTCCACCTCTGTTCATTGATTTATGTGCATTTATAAAACATCAGTTATGATACAACATGTCGTTTCTCTCAGGTTCGGGGTGAAGAGAAAGCCCATCTACATCAACGTGATCCGGGACCCCATCGAAAGATTGGTGTCCTATTATTACTTTCTACGTTTCGGGGATGATTACCGGCCTGGGCTGAGACGGAGGAAACAAGGAGACAAGAAGGTTACCTGCTTTGTTGGACTTCAGTCACCTGACCTCTAGTCTCGTCAAAGACGCGTGTCGTTTAAATGCTGTTTTTCTTCCTTGTTAGACCTTCGATGAATGTGTAGCAGCCGGCGGCTCAGACTGCGCCCCGGAGAAGCTTTGGCTCCAGATCCCGTTTTTCTGCGGCCACTACTCTGAATGCTGGTTAGTACTGAAACACATAACATGGTACTATATACCATGTTGAGAAACAGTGATTTAAGCAGAACATGAAAACAATATAATTGTGAGTGATGAACATGGGATTTTTTTTGCAGGATTGTTGGCAGCCAGTGGGCGCTGGAGCAGGCCAAATACAACCTGGTGAATGAGTACCTGTTGGTGGGCGTAACAGAAGAGCTGGAGGACTTCGTCATGATGCTGGAGGCCGCGCTGCCGCAGTTCTTCAGAGGAGCCACGGAGCTTTACAAAACAGGTGACACGTCTGCTGGGCTATTGGATTTGAACATTCCCTCTGTATTTAATCTAACCCGACACAAGTGCCGCTCTGACGACGAGGACCCGAAGCGTAGTCAATACGCGTCCGTGCCCTCTCTCTGATGAAGATACAGATTGGTCGCGCTAGCTGCCCGGCAGAGTGAATAATGGATGAATTTAATCTGATTATTGACGTCAATACACTCTGACTCAGGTACAGATAAAACCTTATCCTCAACCTAATCATCCGTTTTAGAATGACGTTTGATGGATGACTTTGTTCCTCAAGTTGGACGTTC
This sequence comes from Cynoglossus semilaevis, assembly GCF_000523025.1. Classification (NCBI taxonomy): domain Eukaryota; kingdom Metazoa; phylum Chordata; class Actinopteri; order Pleuronectiformes; family Cynoglossidae; genus Cynoglossus; species Cynoglossus semilaevis. The sequence continues at coordinate 4,460,267 of NC_024326.1, forward strand.
TCCTCAGTAACCCTAAAAAAAAGTGGTTTGTAGAGTCAGTTATTTATGCTTCACCCCGAAACAAATTCAATTTAATGTGCAGTCTTGTAATCAAACCAACAGAAACTCTATTTTTGTAATCCTGATAAACTATTATTGTGCCTTAAATAATCATATACCGTGGTATTGATTTGCTGATGTGATTCCTCGTCAGCCGTCCTAATGACAGTTCAACTTAGTCATTCCCATGAGGCCAATTAAAAAGCACTTACTGAAAAAAAAATGAAGTGGGATTTAATTTTCTGACTCGGAACTCGAAAAAGTCTTTCAAGTCTAAGACACTGGCCGCAGAGTGACGACCAGAGCCAAACGGACTCCGCCGTGCAGTAGATTGTTATTAAATATAGATTTTATACATATTTTTAATAATAAAGCGAGCTCGATCTATTACGTTGTATGCTTACACATGCTTTTTTTTCCCCTCATCACAGGAAAGAAGTCCCACCTGAGGAAGACCAGCGAAAAGAAGCCGCCCACCAAGGAGTCTATCGCCAAGCTGCAGCAGTCGTCCATTTGGAAGATGGAGAACGAGTTTTACGAGTTTGCGCTGGAACAGTTCCAGTTCGTCAGAGCGCACGCCGTCAGAGAGAAAGACGGGGAACTCTACGTGCTGGCGCAGAACTTCTTCTACGAGAAGATCTACCCCAAGAACTAGAGAGACACAGAGGAATGTGAAGGCTTTTACAGAAGATCAAGAAAACTGGTACGAGGCTGAGACGGGACTACGGGTGACTGCTTCTTCTCTCGACGTGGAGCTGTGAGAAGACGCCGTCACATTAGACCAGTGAACTGGACGAAGGGGCCGTGTTTTCCCCAAATCACCCGGGCCTCCAGTCCTTTTTCACTCCGAGGTCAAAGGTCAAAGGGGCCTCTTTTGGCGGCAGCGCTGAGAGACGTCCACTCCTGACTGGCTTCAGTATTCTGTCATCCTTTCTCGCACCAGGTGTATTTTATTGCATTTTAATCCTTAACAATAGTTTCTCTTTGTATTTAAAGACAGTGTGACATTTGAACCTGAGAGGACGATCCCCAAACCCCAACACCGCTACTAACCTTAGAGGTTTTAAAAGTAAAAATCTGACTACTGTGCTGTATCGTTGAACTAACCTGCAAGACTAGGTTTTACTAAAAAAAAAAAAAACACTATGGCCATGGACTGCTTTCTGGAACGTGTGTATATGTTTTGTATCGTATTGGACGGGTTTTTGTTAGATAACTCTTGTACACGTGCATCTTTTCCCAGGGTCTCCTGGGTAACACGGATGACTGACCTGAAGCTTTGGGTGAAGAAACTGCTGCTGTAAATACTTGGAACTGAACTGTTTCCTCTGTTAACACACGTTTTTCAAGTCACCTCGGGCATTATTATCACTGTGTACATGTTACGGAACTTTTTAACTATTGTTTTCGGTTAAATGACAAATAACATACCATATTTTTGCCAACTAGGATTTTTTTTTCACATTTACTCCAAACCCTGCCACCAAATCTAAAAATACATTTTGCTTCTAGGTTCATCCAGTGCCCCCTAGGTGGCGCCACTGCTCTAATTTGGTCTTACCATCATCTAATGTGTACACTGCCCACAATGTTGTCTTTCATATTATATTTTTTTTCATCCACAGCCACCTGAAAAAAAAAGAAATCCCTGCAGATTTAAACAATTACTTTAATATGATGCAATGTTTTTTTTCTTCAAGAAACTCTTTCATACTCCACCTTTACATACTAACATCGCAGCTACAAATAAATCTGCATTTTTATTGTACTATCATGATTGTTTTAGGTGAAATGGTTCATATCACACATTTCTCTGTATTTTGCCATATCTCAAAGTGTTCTTAGGTTGGCCAGAGATACTACTGCTGTTGTCTCCTGTACGCCCTGCACCACTTAAATATATACTTAGAGGGATTGAAATGATTTGATCGTGTCCACAGCCACAGCCAAAACCTAACTTATTTTTAAAAGCTTACCTTTCAGCAGTTGACATCATAAATACTGATGTGGTTCCTTAAATCAATAATTCAATTTTATTTTTTTTTCCCATGTTTTTGTTTTTCTGAAAGAGTTGGATTGTTTGTTGTCTTTTGGGTTCCTGTCACAACGGTACGTCATGTTGAATGTTACATACTGTGAAGGCAACTCTACTTGTCTTTCACACGACAGTGTTTTTCAGGAACATGTGAAATGGTACTACTTTTAATGTGAGGACATACTGTAGTTTACCTCTCAGTCTTTGTGTGCCTTCTCTACACCCGATTTACATATTATAAGATAAGTCTTTGTTGATTTTTGTTCAATGGAAACAAAGGTTTGTTTTTCGGTTTCAATTGTTTTGGATTGCCAAACAAATACACATGACATTGGAAAAATACAGTGTGTGCAAACAGGTGTGTGTGTAAGTGTGTATGAGATTCTTTTTTCAACGCACTCGTGCTCATCCTCAGGCTGGAGGCAGATGGAGCAACGTGCAACTTGCTATGTATCCAGTAGAGGGCGATAAAGAGCTATAAAGTCTCTTCTGACTCTGTGTATTTATCCATTTGATATCCTTTCCAAATCTTCCTTTTTTCCATTTTCCTAACTGGTAATTGTAATATTATGCAAGATGAATACCAATACTCCTATATTAACCAAATATTTATTCTACATTATTCACCACGCAGCTGGTATTGACTAAATTTGACTGTGCACTTTCAGCATCATCCCATCTGATAATGTGTTTATGTTGTCTTAAAGTAGAGAGCACTGCTATGGTATTAGGTCAGAGAAAGTTTATATAAACCCTTGGGGCCAGTCACTTTTACTTACAGCGGCTCTCAGATAATCCCCAGACAGCCATCACTTACTGGACTTATCCCCATTAATGTCAAACTGTTGCAGTTTCCTGTTGGTGAAGCTCTGACCCAGATAAACATTCAATGTGTCATTCACCCATCTCAAGATAATCGGCTAAAAACATCCTTTACTCATTGGGTAAAAGACTTGCCCCAAATTATTAAAAACAAAGTTTTTATTTATTTATTGTACGTGAATTGAACGTGGTTAGGTTTTAAAATGACTATTTTCTTAATGTCAACCACTTTTATAATTTTATATTTACTTAATTAAACTGATATTTGTGTACAGCAGTATTTGGTGTTTGCAAAGATGCCTTTGCATTACCTTTAAATAGATCCATCAAAGCTAATGGCATATATTCGGTATTAGATTAATTTATTTATATGTCAACGTGTCATAAACAAAGTATTATTAACATTGCTACAACGTTTTGGGCAAAAACTCTTAAAACTACATAACAGTGGGTAGATTTAGTCCATTGGGTAATTAAGGTGACTTTATTCCAGGCTCGATTGCGGGGTATTTGGAAAAGGAAAGCCGGGCGGCTTCAGTGAAGTTTCGGGTCACATGTGTGCTAACTGTCCGGGCAGAGGGCAGCAGCAGCAGCAGCAGCAGCAGCTGAACTGCAGCTCCTCTGGGCGGTCGCTTCAACTGTAACCACCGCCTCTTTCTCCAACTGCACTCGGACAGATTTATGCTTCAGCTCTCTTTATGACCACCAGCCCACCCTCCAGGACCTCTTCGGGACGGTGTGACCGCGAAAAAGAAGCTTAAAGACGACATGGGGAGCCCCATGTGCCCGGGACGACCGACGGTTTGGTCAAAATAATCCCGTCTATTTATCGCCAGAGAGGGAAACTTAAAACAGAACTTGTTTTTGGAGTTTCACCTCCCTCTGCTCTCGGCTCTCCCCGTAGGATTTGATTCAAAGGCGAAAACCAAGATGGCCGCCGATTCCGTGCAGGTAGGAAAAGTTGACAACGGTAGCGAAAAGTGCGTAAACTTGTCACCAGAAGTTGTATTTTAAGTCGATAAAGACCTTTTCTCTACAAAAGTCGAGTCTAGCTCAAAGTCATGGTGTTCTATTTCCGAGAAGTATGGTTGTTAGATCTACAAAAGTTGTCAGGGAATTATCCATGGATCGAGGCCTGGGAAACAAACTTAGGCTGACATGTATCCCACTTTTTAACCGGTCATTTTTCTTTGTGCCAGGTTCGAATTATTATGGAGTTGTACGTTAAGGTTTTTAAATGTTAATTTTAAAAATTATTGAGACGCTAATCTATAGGGTCTGACACGTAACGAGGAGAAAACCTGCGTATTTCTCTGTATTATAAACATTGTCTTGCGTGTGTTTACAGCCGGGTTATTAATAATATTATGTTACTTTTACTTGTTTTGCTAATATTAAAATGTTACTTCTTTAGTTGAAAACAACTTCTTGTCGAAATACTTATTTCAACTTTTACACACAGGAAAAGCACGCTGCTGCTCTGTACATAGTTTAAAATATCCCCTTTGCTAATTGGCATTAAATGTATTTATTAGGTTTAAAAAAAAAAACAGTGACTGAAAGTGTGCATTTTAGTCTAGTCTTATTTTAGTCTACCACCAGCCATGACTCATTGATTAATGTGGTTTCACCACAGTGACGTCATACTCCGAATAAATACACTTTCTGACCGAAAAGTGTATTTAACATTGTTTTAAACACATTATTACACTATATAAGCTTTAAAAAATATTTTATGTATTTTCTTTTATAAATTGTGGCTATATGCACACGTGGGGCAATCACTGTTGCAACCAGAAACCAGCCTCAAACACACACAGTAAAACATGCCTGCCCTTTAGAGTTGAATGAACTCCTCTTTGTCAGTGCCCTGCTATATAATACAATTATTTTATTTTAAAATAATTGTAAATTCAGTGTCATACATTTGAAAGGAGAAAATTGAAAATCAAAATCAAGTTCAGCTCTATTTTTGTCAGCTCACAGTCATGACTCATTGATTAGTGTGGTTTCACAGGCGTGATGTCAGACTTTTAAAAAAAAAAGTCCACTTTTCATTTTATTGAGAACTGCATTTGCCGGGGGGCTCTGTTTGGTGTATTTGGAAGAAGTGACTGTATATAGTACTCACCACCGTGTCACGACAGTTAACACAAGATTCTTTGGTCTTAGTCATCACTTTCAGGATGTCTTCAGCTGAACCTGGATGTCTGCATTGTATATCACAGTCCGATTAAATTTTAGTAATTAAGCTTGGCTAGGATGGTACATAAGAAAGAACACAATGCTTGTCTTACATTCCCATATAATGAGGAACCAGTCTGAGACAAGAACAATAACTGATTTACCCCCCATCCATTAACCCTATCAACCTGGAGCTGAACTTATATCAAATGTAAGTTCATGTTTCTAAATGAATAAAAATGCAAATAGTTGTTAAGTAATATTTAAAATAATAAGAATAGGTAAACTTTAAGACTGAACTAAGTAAGTTACTTATTCTGCTTTCATATGGGCAGTAGAAATGTAAAAGAGTTCATTAAAACTGTTATATTTTCAGCCTGCATTTCATGTTTTTTTTTTGTGATTACCAAGAAAGCATGTAGTGTATAGTCAACAGCCATCTGCTATGTTAAACCGTCGTGTCAGCTGCAGCTGGCACTCAGGGCTTTTAATATAATAAGCAGAACAACTCTACTGCGTTTGGATGGTGAGGATTAATTTAGTCATGAACTGGCAATAAATTATCCAAAAGCACATACAATAACATAGACGCAGAGTTGTTATAGAAAAGACCATTAGAAAGGCTATATATTTTTTATCAGGAGACTGGAGTAGGAATTACAATCTATAAGTGCTTTTATTAAAAGATGTATAATCCTTTTACAGTGTCACCTCAACACAAACAGTGCTTAACGTTATAAATTAGTTCCTTTTGGTATCAAACAGATCAAATTGATATATTAGCCCAGCTCATCCTAAACATTAACAATTGTTTTAAGTTGGAGTTGCCTAAAGTTTTATGTATAGTGCATGACAAGACCACATTTGCAGAATCTACATTTATTAGTGTGTGTGTGTGTGTGTTTCTGGTCACAGTAGAGCACTGTGGCCCATTCTCTGTAGTCAGCTGTGGGGTAAGACTCTTGGGTATCAGGTTCTAAGCTAAGATGGTAAGGGATGGATTTTTTTTTCAAAGGCAAGTCTGGAGTGTGGCCTCATCTTTTCCATTGTCCCATTGTCTGAATGGAGCACTTGTTTTTTGGACTTGGCTTTTAACTTCAGTTAACCTGCTCACACTTCAGGTCGAGACCCAGTGTTTCTGTTTACTTCATAGTTCAATATTTTGTTCGGAGTCATGAAAATACGATTTAAAATATACACGTTAAGTTTATAGTTGCTTACACACCTTTGTGTGAAAAGTTTCTGTTAGACTTAAAACTTCTATGTTTTTGAATTTTAAAGGTCATGCATTGTTAATATTTTGTAGGTTGTATTTTCATTTTCTTGTGAGCCCTGAACATTACACAGAACAGCTCACAGAGCCACTCTGACAAGAAGTTTCCTCCATCCATCATAAACTGTATGCATTGTGCCGTGAGTGGAAACACTGCTTACAATTCCTGCTCTACTTGTCTTTGAACCGAACGAGTCCTCAGTCTCTGGAGTGGTGTAATTTCTCCAACTGAATATTTTATACAGGCTTCACAAACTTTATTATCCTTTAAATGTAAAAACAAATCAGACCTTTGACACAGCAGTGGGGTAAGTTGAAGAAGAAAAACAGGATTTTGCTTGGTATTATTTGTTTTTTACCCATGAGTCACCAAGGAGGCTCTTGACCAGGTTGCAAATGTGCAAACTATACCCTCCTGTGTACTGTCTACCTAAAAGAGGAGAGTGAGGAGTTCCGTAGGGGTGAGTGCGTACATGACTGAACCTGCAGTGGAAATTCTGGATAGATGATGCGGTGTCCTTTTCTACAGTACATCAGTCAAAGAAGAAGAGACAATGGGTCCAAGTCGTATTTCAGTTTAGGCTTTTGAGGGTTGAAACTTTGATCACACCTTAGACGTGTGATGTCATAATCATGTGATCCCTCAGTTTTTTTTTAAATATGTGAAAAGGGAAAATGCTGCTAGTTTGTTCGGCTGTTAGCATCACAGCAGAACACTACACTTAACCACTAGTTAAGCAGGAGTTTCGGATTTCCTGCATTTGCTTTATATAGGTGTGTGTATATATATATATATATATGTGTGTGTATATATATATATATATATATATACAAAGCGATGCACCTCTTCTGAGGCTCTTCTGTACAATCAGCTGTGCACCGGTCAGTTTGTCGTTTCCCTTATGGCAGGGCTGCTTGACTATGAAAAAAATCATAATTATTTTGGTCAATATTGAAGCCTGTAGCTTCAGCTCTTATGATGTTTGGTTTTTTTTTTCCTCACACTGTTAAATCTTTCCAATCTGCAGGTTGATTTCTGGATAACACAGTTCACGACGGGCTGAAATGTTTGCTTTAGTTGCTTTCGCTTTCAGGCATGTCCATCAGTCTCCTCCATCAATCTCCACTATCTCTCGTTTCAGACGATCTCTTCCCCTGCTGTACTGTGTTTCTCTGTGTTTTTGCTGTTGTCACCGAGCACTTCCCACTTTTTACTACGACCCCCTCACCCCCTTGAAAGTTGCTTTCCAGGGGAGAAACCACAGCAGACAGCCAGTGTTGTGTTTTTAACCGGAGTTAATTTTAGACTTACTCGTCTCCCTGGAGTGAGATTAGATCCCATTCTGGGAAGCTCTGACCTCACAGAATGAGAAGCTAAGAGGGATTTGGCTGTCACTGCTCACACCGTTTATCTTTCCTGTTGATGGCAGTGATTTGTGTGAGGAAGGAGGCGGAAAATGGGAGAGCTGGAGAAAATTAAATACATTCAGATCTGTCTGCTAGGTTTTGGAGATGATATAATGGCTTTTACTGGTCAACGGAAATCCAGTAAATTTTCTGTTCCAGCAATTTAGCTGGTCATTGGAAGATGCATGGACTGGCTTGTTCAAACGAACTGGAAATGGAGTTGGATGACACTGAAGAGATGGTAGATATGGCTGTCAAGTCTTGTAGTGACTGTTGTCTCACAATTAGTGAATTTTACTTGTTTTTTTTTTAATACCTTAGTAGCCAACCAGACTAGTGGGAATCCTGTAGTATGGCTTGTCTAAGGTATAAGGACTAAAGGTATTAGACCTATGTTGTGTGTATATATATATATACATTTATATGTATTTACATATGTGTATATATATATATATATATATATTTGTTGCAGCCAAGTTTCATTGTTATTAATGTAGACAGACAAGTTCTCTGATTATTTTGCACAGCATCAGTCGTGTACCTTTATTTTCTCATTGAGCTCTAAAGCTGAAGCCATTCAGGAAGTAACCTCTAATCCTTCCTTAGTTGAGGTTACTGGTTTAAGGACTCAGGTCATCAGTGACTCACAAAAGCAGCAAAAACACCACATACTGTATGTACAAAGGTATTTTTACATCAGTGCTGCACTGTGTTTACTGTATCTCATCAGGATTGTTCACTTCGTTTCAGTTCTTTTTTTCTTTTTTTTTCAACCTGTCAGATTCTCAGTAGCTATGTATCATTGTTTTTCATGTGAGCTCAGTGATGGGATGTCTGACAGAAGTTTTATACAGAAGAATATGTGTATTTATATCTCCATATTTGATAACACAAAACTCAATCGATGCCAAAAACAGGCTCAGAAACAAAACAGGTGGTGAGATGTCAGATGCAGAAGATGAGTCATCACGTCATGTCATTCCTCAAATCCCTTAATTACCGATCAGACATAACGTATAATCCCTCTAATACCAAGAGGAATATGCCGCGTCGTTTGCATTAATAAGAGTTTATGCTACAAAACAATTTGGTTATTTAATTGCAAATTCAGACTTTGCCTCAAATTATTGTAGAATCGGTATTGATTTACGTGTCGGCGTAACTGTTTCATAAATGTATTTTTAACTTTTTCTTATTTGCTTTCTCCAGGGGGATGCCAGGTGTCAATTAGTGGCAGAGAGACTCGGTCTAGGACATAACCTGGATCTGTCCGACACCCTGTTTCAGCAAAGGCTGGATGAGATAAAGGAGCAAATCCGCCGCGAGATTCGCAAGGAGCTGAAGATCAAAGAAGGGGCGGAGAACCTGCGCAAGGTGATTTTTACAGATTGAAAGAAGGGCATTTGACTTTCTGTTAAATCTGCACTTTTATATTGCGGTTCTATTTTGATTTTATTTGGTCCCTGTGTGTTTAGTCTGGATCCCTTCCCTTATGAGTCACGTTTGGCCAAGGCACTACACCCATTATACACACAAAGTATAAGGAAAGACGGAGGAAATTTAAGTCTCCCTCTAAAAGCAATTTTGGGTTGCATGTAAAGAATTGATTTAAACATCAATAAATAAATCAAGAAAAAAGCATTTGTAAAACACAACTATAAGGAAGTCTTTCAACCTCCACACTGCCAGATTGTAATCTTCCTGGTTTTACTGACCAAAACATGACAACGCTCACGCAGACTCTGAGGAAACCTGATACAGTTCTTTCCCCTAAATTAATGGTTAAGACCAAACTTTTAAAAGATTTATCTGTACAAATGTCTAATCATTTGGTTTCCTTCATTTTTTCTTGTCAGGTGACCACAGACAAGAAGAGCCTGGCTTACGTGGATAACATGCTTAAAAAGTCTAACAAGAAGGTTGAAGAGCTTCACCAGGAGCTGCAGGAGCTTAATGCCCACATTGTTGTCAAAGATCCTGAAGAACTGCTAGGTAAGAACACAGACAACCTACTGAAGGTTTTTTTTTTAGTGGTTCAAGGAAAGAAGAAGTCTAAAATTCTCATACACTTCACCTACAGTTTGCCATCTTCTACACTGCTGGTGTTCAGTTCTACTGTAAAGCTTACTGTAGTTTCCACACTGTTGTGTCAGAACACCACCTTGGTACACACACACACACAGACACACACCGAGGCTTTGGAGGTGACTCACCCTCCAGTGGCTGACATTGTTGCATACCACATTCCAGCGACGGTTACAACGAGCTGTGGATTGTTCCCCTGCGAGGCTGTTGAAAGCCTGCTTCTGTTTGCTTTCCAGCGACAATCAAATCAGCAAAGAGTTAACCGTGGCAGTTGCCTTATTGGGTTTTTATTTTGTGTGTGTGTGTGTGTCTGGCTACGTTCAGGAAGAAAAAGAATGCTGTTTGTTTGCCTGTAAGCATCATATCCCTTGGTACAATGACAATAGGAAGTTGATGACGAGTGTGTTTGTGTGTATGTGTAGTGTGGGAGGGAAGGGAGGTTTCTCGGTAAATTGTTATCTAAAATGGTAACAAGTTTAGCCTGACTCAGTCACTCTGTATCTGAAAAAACAAAGTGTCTCGCTGCTGGCCGTCACATAATAATGAAGAAGGATTGAGTGCTGCGTGACTCCTCTGTCATGATCCGTTCATCTGTTCATCTCTGCAGCTTTCCCAGGTATAACGGGGGCAGCTGCAGCCCATCCCACCAGTGTTCTGGTGAGAGCAGGCTCCACCAAAGTGTCAAATAGAGACGATCAACCATTTGCACTTCCAGTGGTCCAGTCAACATAATGTCCCTGTTGCTGTATGTCCTGCAAAATTAAGTTGAGCTTTGGGCTAAGGTATCAGATCAGACTAATTAATATTATTTACAATAATTTATATGATATTATTATAATGAATGAATTATTAATTCAATTCACTTAAATCCACGAGAGACAGCATTTGTTCTCTGTGTCAAACTACAGCACACTGGTGGCACATGGGCTCCCTGTATTTTTACACAGATGAATCTGATACTTGTGACTAGATTTCCTACCACATTCTTTTGTCTGTATACTGTGCTGAGGCAGTCACTGCTATATTATAGCCTGGACCAAACGGATACGTGTGAAACGTCTCACAGGTATCTTTTTGCACAGAGGTTTGCATCAGTCTGCGTCTTCTTTTCTGTGCACCAGTGCAGTTTCTCTTCAGTCATAATGTGACATCTTCTTTCTGTTGTTCATATCGTGATCTGTTTGTTTACAGAGTGCTGTTCAAGTGTTTCTTGTCACTCGGAGATGGCTTCATCTGTGGGGAGTTTCTCCTTGTTCTCTGCCCAACATTGACATCAGCCCCATTGCTATTCAGTGGCTCCACCACTTGCCTCCTTCTGCCCGGCGTGTCCTGCTGCATCTTTCAGTGTTGTGCAGAGGTCATCGACATTTTCAATTCAATGTGACCCTGACCAAATTGGCAAGAGGGGAGAGCTCCAAAAGTTCTCTCAACTTCTCAGTTCTCTTGACACATCAGACCCTCGTTACAGAGTCTGAAACTTAGTCTTTGGTAAATTGTCACCTCTCTCAACAAGCTTTTCAGGAGACATATTTCGTGTGACATTCCTTACGTGCAGATACAGTTTTTGACGTCTTTCTAATCTCTCTGTGCATAACTTTGTTTCACTAGATAGACTGTTGCCTGTTAGAAACTCTGCAGACAAAATTCTCTCATCTAAAACTTTGACCGACATTTGTCAATATAGACGTAAAAAAAATCAAAAGATTGACACACTGACTCGATCTTGAAAACTAATTGGCGTTCTGTAGTTAAAAGTCATTGGATGACTCATATTTTCAGGTCAAAAGAATCACAAGTTGTATTTTTTGCTCTCTCCGCTGCCAAAACATCAAAGCAGTCATTACGTTCTGATGAAACAGTCAGCATTAATCATAAACTGCCAGCTGCTCAGTTTGTTAAAAAAAAAAAAGAGGTTTTGTGGCGATTGTCTGGATTGACACTTCTGATGGGAGCTGCCTCCTGATACCTCTGACTATGAGACATAACTTGTGAGTCAAGTCAGGAGAAGTCGAGCAGGTTCTTTTTTTTCTTTCTTTTTTGCCCACTTTTTTTTTTTTTTTCTTTCTTTTTTGCCCACCTCACCTGTGCGTGGGAATATTTGTTTGTACTACAGTGTTTTTCTTCAAGTCCGAACATGACACTAATAACTCCTAACATGTTTATACAGGGTGTTTGTTTTCAGTTTCGTCTTTATGTAAACTCCAATATTTGATGATATAGATCCATTTCCTCCTGCTTGGAGAGACACAGTCGTACACATTCAGACGTTAACACACCTCCTCAAACTGTAAACTGTGCAGCATTCTCGATGCTGCCTGTGAAAGGGAAGGTGTTTCCTCATTTGTTTCCAGTGAGCAAAGGTGTAGGTTAAAGTGTAAGGCTGTAGGATTGCACAGCTGACTTCAAAATGGCTGACTGCCAGATATACCACATGCATGTGAGTCAACAGCAGTCATTCATCTATCTGTGTCGTCGTTATCTAAGCGCTATGCACTCTTTTTCTTTTTGCTCTCTACCCAGAATGCCCTCCGACCCCAGATACCCCTAACAGCGAGGTCAAAATGTGCACGAGCAGTAGCCGCCTGGCAGCGCTGAAAAGACAGAATGACATTGAGCTGAAGGTCAAGCAAGGCGCAGAGAACATGATCCAGATGTACTCCAACGGATCCTCCAAGGTAAGACTTGACGGAAGAAATGTCGTTTTTGACTGGTTTACGTCAGGGCTGCAAATGTAGCCAAACTGTAGCAGAAAACTAACTATACTTTATCAATATTCATCTGACAACACTGGAATTGAACTTTATCTGCCTTATAACCCTTCGGCAAGGTCCTAAAAACACAGATGCATTTTTTTGGTAGCAGAGATATTTGTACTTTTTTGGTTTTCTATCCCGTGAATCATCATCTTGACAAACTTGTTGTATTGTTGTTTTCACTACTAATGGTCCGTACTGAAAGACCTCTGTGTCAGCAGTAACCTCTCCGATGACTAACCGTTTCTGAGGTACCTGGAGTTGAGCCAGCGTCCTGAAACATGATCATTATTGTTACGCATCTTTTTGTTTTGCCGATGGCTAGAATTGGTTTGAGTTACGGTCAGCGCTTGACTTGCGATGTCGGTGTAACAGGCCAGAGGATGCATTGTGTCAGTGAACATCGCCCACTGCGATGGTTACTAATAACAGCTTCAGTGCCGAGACCTTCTCTAATTGAAGCCACTTTGTTGTAGCAAGTGGCAACCCACTGTGACATTACTCAGTGGTTTGTGAGGAAGGCCAGTTCCCGGCCAAAACTCCTGCAGACACTGGGGAAACATACTCTGTCTGAAACGGTCATACAGTAAAAATAGGGCCTGGAGCCTGTTGCACGACCCTGACCGTTTGACCCGCCACGACAGGTCAGTGTTTTATAAGTGACCCACCCGTTTAACACAACACACACACACACACAAAGGCACCTTCCAGTTGAAAATAGTCTTGTCCTGATGTGGACGAGGAAATGCCTGCTGGACAGAGGTCTTTCCTGTGCACGCCGCCGTCAACAACTGCGATTAAACTTCAGAAGAATTCTGGGTGGAGTTTGCTCGCTCTATTTATGTGTGTGTGTGTGTGTTTTCTTTTTGTGAATAGGATTTTCCATGTGGTCACTCTTTCTTGCTGCATTACAGGACATGTACCAGCGTCCTGTCCACCTATTTGACATGCTCTCAACAACCAACACAACACAATGAGTGACGATTAATGTAGTGAATGCAGAGACCATTAATGCCTGATGTGGAGAGGGTTTTTTTTTTTTTAACACAGCGAGTCCAAAGATTCGATACTGACTTTTCCCTCTCGTATTGACATCGCAACACCGTTTTTATTTATTCAAAGGATCGCAAGTTGCTGGCGACGGCTCAGCAGATGCTTCAGGACAGCAAGATGAAGATTGAGTTCATCAGGATGCAGATCCTCAAAGCCAGCCAGACCAGCGAGCTGAGCTTTGACAACAACGACGTGATGGGTGAGTGTGTGTGTGTGTGCTTCTCATCCATGTGTTTAGAATAAGTCGGCAGAGTGTTTCACATTACCCAAGAAATGACGCCGGAAAAATATTCACTGAAGTCTAATAAATAATGATGTATTACAAAAACAAAACTGTTTTCTCCAGAAAAACCAATAATCAGTCCGTTAGATCTGCGGGTGGAAGAGCTGTGTCACCACGCCAGGATAGAGTCTGCCGTGGCAGAAGGAGCCAAGAATGTTATGAAACTTCTGGGTTCAGGAAAAGTCACAGAAAAAAGGGCACACTCAGAGGTAGACGGGGTTTTTTTTCATGTGTACTTAAATGAAACTGAGTGTTTAATTCACCCAGCCGTCTTCTTATCACTCCGTTCCAAACCCCTCTCTCCAGGCCCAAGCTCGTTTCAACGAGTCGAGTCAAAAACTCGACCTCCTGCGGTATTCCTTGGAGCAGCGGCTTAAGGAGTTGCCGAAGAACCACCCTCACAGCAGCAGCATTATTGAAGAGCTGTCCCTGCTGTCGTCGCCTGTCCTTAGTCCTCGGTCCAGCATCATTTCCACACAGAACCAGTACAGCACGGTCACCAAGCCTGCAGCACTCACAGGTAACTGCCACACCAGCTCTGGGTATGAATGTTTAAATATTCACATCATTTGACGAGTCATTTTCATTTGACGAAACATTTTGAAGTTTAATGAACTTAACGTTGTGCTTCCAACCTCAGGCACGTTAGACGTGAGGCTCATGGGGTGCCAAGACCTTCTAGAACACGTCCCGGGTCGTTCCAAAGCCGCGTCTGTCCCACTGCCCGGCTGGAGCCCCAGTGAGACGCGCTCTTCCTTCATCAGCAGAGCAAATCGAAACAGAGGCGTCAGCTCGAGGAACCTGA
>NC_024326.1:4475046-4543008 GCF_000523025.1 Cynoglossus semilaevis
GGAATGAATGAAAAATGAGTTGTAAACAACCGTGTCCTTAATGTCCAGTCAATAATGATTTGTGGTCGGTCGTCAGATGAGATCAGCGCTGTGTTAAAGCTGGACAACACGGTGGTCGGCCAAACAAGCTGGAAGCCTGTCAGCAACCAGTCCTGGGATCAGAAGTTTACATTAGAGCTAGACCGGGTAAAACACACACACACACACACATGGTGTTCTGTTGACACGGTGATGTTTGCTTTACATTTTGCTTTACATTTTGTGCACTTCTTTTGTGGTTCAGTCTCGTGAGCTGGAGATCTCTGTTTACTGGCGTGACTGGCGTTCGCTCTGTGCTGTCAAGTTTCTCCGGTTGGAGGACTTCCTGGACAACCAGCGTCACGGCATGTGTCTGTACCTGGAGCCACAGGGGATGCTGTTTGCCGAGGTACGTACACCACCACCACCACCACAAATATTTCTGTGTGTCTGATTTTATTCACTGTTTTGTCAAAAGACACTTCAGCTTCAGTGAACGATTTCCTCCATTTTTAGGTAACATTTTTTAACCCAGTCATCGAGAGGCGCACGAAGTTGCAAAGACAAAAGAAGATTTTCTCAAAGCAGCAAGGTGAGTCCTTTTTATTTGCTCAGCACTACACTTATAGTGTAGTAAACGTAAGAAAATTAAACCTTAAACAAATTCAAAAACCGGAAACTTTCTTCATTTAGGCAAAACGTTCCTGCGAGCTCCTCAGATGAACATCAACATCGCCACCTGGGGGCGACTAGTGAGAAGAGCCATACCGACAGTCAGCACCAACTCCTTCAGCCCCCACGCTGCTGAGACTGGACCCAGCAGTCTGCCCGGTTCACCTACACCCAGCAGGTACACGTGCGGACATGTGTGGAAACGGTTGTCGTCGTCGTCTTGTCTTTACTTCAGCGAGTGCCGTGTGTTCTCATGTACAGTGACCCGCTGGTAACCAAACTGGACTTTGACAAAGAGCCCACCCCTGGACCCAAACAGTACCCACCTCCTGATGACCTCAGAGAACCTCTGGTGCAGGACAAAGGGCCCAACAAAGAAGACGTTCAGGTATCAGTGACAGCAGATTTTGCTTAAAAATGTTTAAAGATCGGCGCTAAGAAGCTAAAGCTAATGGACGGACATTTATTCTACATATATATTTGTATTAACATCTGTCATTTTCTGCCACTTCTGCCGTGCCATGTCAGGATGCTCTTGCCTCTTTCGACTTCCTGAACAAGAGGAACAGTATAGCAGTGAGACCAGACCTGGATGGAGTGGAGGAGCGAGAGCTCCAGCATCCAGACCTGGACATAACGGCCTTTCAGAAGGAAGCAGATATAAGGTATGAACCCACGGTGGAATTAGGAAGAGATTTAAATTTCACCTCACCTAGAAGTAATGAACACAGCAGGTTTTTCAATTTTAGATCATTCTGTTTGACAGCTGAATAAAAATAATTGTGCATGTTTGACAGCTGAATAAAAATAATTGTTGCAAAATGTGCGCTCACCATTGCTATTGTCTGTGCTTCAATTTGAACGGTTTTTAAAAGACAAAAAGGTTCCGCCGAACAAGCCGAGACATGTGATCTGGTTTTCGGTCACTCTTTCTTTTGAGCTGATGTTGCTCAATACGTCATGTGCAGTTACCAGGCTGCAGTGTGTGTGCATCGGTGATACTGCAGAGTCAGAGATAAAAGAACCGAGAAAGATATTAAATTAATAAATATTTAAAATGACTCTGGTGAAATCCCAGGCCAAGAAGGGAGATTTGTGTCTCTGGTTTGTTCTCTGTGGAACAGAACAAGTAAAAAAAGGGGGAAATGCTGCCCTCCTCTGTTTCTAATGGGACAATATAATGTGAATTTTTTTTTTCTTTTCCTCTTTTTATTAATTTATTTTTAAATGCTACTGTTAGTGTTGGTCGTTCTCCATTAAAGGCGAACTCTGTCCCTGATTTTTAACCAGGGAAGAAGAGCAGTTCCACTTCAGTCTCCAGGACTTTAGGTGTGTGGCTGTGCTGGGACGTGGTCACTTTGGAAAGGTAGGATGTGACTTTAAAACTCAGGATGTTTTTATTCATTTTATTGATTCAATTATATATAGTTTAAATTGTTATTTGTCCGTTTACCAAAGTGGAATCATTTAGGTTTTTAAAATAAAAATGGAGAGATGTAAATGGGCTCCTCCGTCTTCAGGTTTTGTTGGCAGAGTACAAAAGCACGGGGGAGATGTTCGCAATCAAAGCTCTGAAGAAAGGAGACATCGTAGCTCGGGACGAGGTGGACAGGTAAACGCACCATTCACACCAGTCTAATTCACAGTAATGAAAACTTCAAAAGCTGATGTGTGTGTGACGTCGCCAACCTTTCTCTTCCTCTCCAGTCTGATGTGCGAGAAAAGGATCTTCGAAACGGTCAACAGCGTCCGTCACCCTTTCCTGGTCAACTTGTTTGCGTGTTTCCAGACGCAGGAGCACGTGTGTTTTGTCATGGAGTACGCAGCAGGCGGTGATCTGATGATGCACATCCACGCTGACGTTTTCTCTGAGCCCAGGGCCGTGTGAGTGTTCGCAGGTTTAACCACCGCATCATCAGACTTGGTCAACATCCTGTGTGACTCCTCTGTTTTCTGCTGCTCCTCTCAGGTTTTATGCTGCCTGTGTTGTGCTGGGATTACAGTTCTTACATGACCATAAGATTGTATACAGGTAATTTGGTTCAGTACCAGCCACACCACAGCATTAGAGGGAGAGAAAAAAAAAAGGCAGATCTTAAATTCCTTGTTTCCTCACAGAGATTTGAAGCTGGACAACTTGCTCCTGGACACGGAGGGCTATGTAAAGATTGCTGACTTTGGACTTTGCAAAGAGGGTAACTGACAGTTCAACAGTCTGATCGAGTTCACAGTCCGGCTGTGGTTTCACTCACCTTGTTCTGGAATCATCTCCCCCTTCAGGAATGGGCTTCAGGGATCGCACCAGCACATTCTGCGGGACTCCAGAGTTCTTAGCTCCCGAGGTTCTGACGGAAACCTCGTACACCCGTGCTGTGGACTGGTGGGGGCTGGGCGTCCTCATCTTTGAGATGCTGGTGGGAGAGGTGAGGTCCCGGGGTCGCCCCGTACGTCCACTGTAACCCCACACCTGGTTTGTGATTCATTTGTAACGTGTCTCCCGTTCAGTCTCCCTTCCCTGGCGATGACGAGGAGGAGGTGTTTGACAGCATCGTCAACGACGAAGTCCGCTACCCACGGTTCCTTTCCACAGAGGCCATCTCCATCATGAGGAGGGTGTGTGACATCACTTCATTTGTTTGAATTGTTTTTAAAATCCATAAACTCCTCCTCAGACTCTGATGATTCACAGATGATGATAACCTCAATTGTTCCTTTGTTTTTTTCTAATCCCTTTTATATTTGACTTTTGGATTCTTTGTAGCTTTTAAGGAGGAGTCCAGAAAGACGGCTGGGAGCTGGAGAGAGAGATGCGGAGGAGGTGAAGAAGCATCTGTTCTTCAAGGTGAGGAGGAATGGGGGATTTTCATGTGTTGTACAGAGTCATTTTTTTGTGCTTTAATTCTGGAGAATCTTGACACATGAATATTAGTCTTAGTATGTTGTGGTTTTTACACCAAGATTCAGAGTAAACACCAGGTGGAGTTTTTAAAGGCTTTCATTTGTAGTCACATTCCTCAGGAACAGTCAGAGGAAGAATTTCTTCACCCGTTTCCAGGAGAATCTATCAAACAAAAACAGAATTCCTGTTGGTTTTATCTCAACCTTTTGCAATCAGTTTGATAAAAAAAAACTTAAGAACTCCATGACGCTGTTCTCCGCAGCACATCGACTGGAACGGACTGCTGGCCAAGAAGGTGAAGCCCCCGTTCGTGCCGACCATTCAGGGCACTAACGACGTCAGCAACTTCGATGATGAATTTACCTCAGAGGCTCCCATCTTAACCCCGCCCAGAGAACCACGAGTGCTGAGCTCCGAAGAGCAGAACATGTTCTCTGACTTTGACTACATCGCTGACTGGTGTTAGCCTCGCCTTGACTACAATAAAAACAAAAAAAACATTTACAGAAACACACACACATACACGCCTTGACTACAATAAAAACAAAAAAAAAACATTTACAGAAACACAAAAACACTCATATTCACACACTGTGAACAAAAAGCAAAGGAGCAGCAACTGTAGCTCATGTTTTATTAAAACTCTGCCCCTAAGCCTTGAGGAGCAGCAGTAGATGTTCCTCCTGGAGCCTTTAGTAGGAAATCTTCGTGCCATTGAGAAGAAAGTAAAGACTCCTCCTGAGGATCCACATGAATTTTTAATCAACATGAAGAACTTTTTTTTTTAATGAGAAAGGAACAAAAACAGGGACATTGGTCGCTGCCGTGTTTCTGTCTGACCACTGAGAATGTTTTACATATGAACTCTGAGGAGACGGCAACACATCACAATCATGTTATCCACTGTCACTGTCTTCACTTTTTTTTTCCCCTCTTGTTGATGTGTACAGATTATATCCAGTCCTACATTTTATTGTCATGTGTTTGTTTTTGTGTATTTGAAAAGCCCTCGCCACAGCTTTAGGACTTTATTTTTTACCTTCACTGTAAGACATTTCTGCGACCGTCATGTGTGCGTGTGTGACCGTTCAGTGACTTTAAGGTGCTCGGAGAACATTTTCTTTAACTGAACCGCAAAAGCAAACATCTTGACGACTACTACTGCTGCTTCTTGACTTGAAAAGAACGTGAGAGTCATCACACTTTTCGTGGAGCTCCGTCTCGAGCCACAGTCGATCCCAGTTCAGTGACTGGTTTCCCCTCACAGAAGCCTCACAGTCATAAAACTGTACCAAATAATGTCTGACAGCTCAGAGCCGCTGAGTTATTATTACTTTAGATTAATACTGGAAAGCATCTGCACGCGTACGTTCCTGGAGAGGATAAAAACGTTTCCAACGCCCTCTAGTGGCTTCAATCCAACAATACGCCTTTTTTTTCTAGTAAGGAATAAAACAAAACTTGAAATAAAGTGAAATATTTTTCTGCCAGCTGAAAGATCAGCCTTAGAAACTACAAAGTGTTACTGGTGGTTGATGACCGGTCCTCAGTGAAAAGCTGTCTATCTTTCTTGTTAGCCTAGTGTAAATAAACAATGACTCTAAAGTTAGTCTGCTACGGCTGCCCTACCAAAAACGACCATTTTTTTTAAACTGCAAAAAGTTTTTAAAAAGAAAAGAAAATCGGATTAATAGAGCTAATGAATTCAGAGTTTTTTATTTTATTTTTGTGGGATGTAGGGAACTTTAAGTTTAAGTCTTTAAATTATACTGGTTAATTGTTTATTTTTTCATAAAGTTCTTTTATTATTTTTTAAATCTGAACCCAGCAGATGGCTTTGTGGCCACCTGCCCATTGACCACACATGAACGACACTACAGGGGAGGGCAGGGTACATTATATATATATATATAGTATATATACTGTACACAATTAAGCTGAAAGCACTAATTTTATCATTAGCTTTAAATATCTGTGTTTTCTTATTGATAAATAGATTGTACAAAGTTTTTTTTTTATATTCTTTGCTTGTGCATGTTGTCGCCAGAACCGGTGGAAAAACTTGATGGTACACACACACTACACACACACAAGTCAACTCTGTTTTGCTGTTCACTCTGGTGTAAAAAAAAAAAACGGTGTTTGTGCAGTCAGTGTTTGTTCCCTACTATGAATACACAAATTAAACTTTTGTATTAGTGACTTTGTACCTCTGTGTGGCCCGTTCATTAGTTTGGCTGGGTTTATGGTGGCCTTGGATCCCACTGTATTGACTTTAGTTTTTATCTGGTGTACAGTATGCCTCCTCTGTGGTCTCGTCTGTGTTCACTGTTGTATCGTTTCAGTTATAGTTAGAGAGTGACGATGTGTGTCGACAGTTGCAGTGAGGGTCCACTTCCTTTTTATCAAACCTGACCAGTTTAGTATGAGTTACCGCATATGGTGTAGTGACCGTCAGCTTCAAGTACCATTTTGTCACTATATTTGAACTAAGCCGGTTATATCTACCACCACTAGGCGGCAGTAATTCCCACTTTTCTGAAGTAGACGTTACAATATTTTTATATTGATATATATATATGGCGTACATGTGAGATACTGAATCCTTTTCATTAATGAGATGATTTTATAATGGTAAATTCTTTTTTTTTATTTTTAAATTATCTTAGACAATTCATTTTTCTACAGGATTTTTTTGGTTTTAACAGTAAGAAAAGCAAGCATCAATTACAAAGGCCAAATAATAATGGACATATATACATGTAGGGCTGCAAAAAAAATAGAGTAATGTTTATAAAGAGTAGCATCTTGTGATTTTCTTTTCTTGATCAGTTCTCCCACAGTGAACAGAACATCTTTGGTCAAAGAACAAAACATTTGAGAACGTAATTCTTTTAAGGTTGGGTAAATAATTTTATAATCAAGACAAATGGAACAAATCAAGATAATTTAAATAAACAAAGGGTTATTTAATCATGGAAATAATGGTTACATGCAGCCCTAAAAACATGGTACAGTATATACAGTCAAATGAAATACTGTAAGAACAGTCTGAAGGCTCTTTTTTTTTTCAATAAGTGGAATGTGTCTGTTTGTTCTCCCTCTAACAGCACCTTAGACCAGGCCTGAATGTCTTAAGAAGATTTGTGTCTTCTTCCATGTTTAACAAAAATAGGATTTAAAAAAAGAGCACAATCCTCTAAGTACAGCAGAAAAACACAACTTTAGGCAGTTTCTCCTCACAGCTGGGGCAGCTTGTCGACTGGTGTGTCAAACTTGAAATCTGGAGGGAACAGTTCTGCAGCCCGGGGGTAGATGAGTCGGTAGGACTGTCTGATGGTGACGTCTGCAACTCCAGCAATGTCACCGATTTCTGGGAAAGGAACACAGCTTAGTCTGAGTCGAGATCTAAACACTGTCTGGGATTTTTAAGGATAATTGCAAAATTCTTTTTATTGTACCTTTCTGGGTCTTCTTCTCTGCTGAGGCCTGTGAGGCCATGTAAATGGCTGCAGCGGCCACAGAGATTGGGCTTCTGCCGGGTACCAGGTCCAGTTCCACGGCCTTCCTGGCGATGAAAGTGGCCGCCATTTGCACTTGTTTGGGCAGCCCGAGGTTTGAACAGAAACGGGACATGAAGTCGCCGGTGGTGATGAGGTCCACGCTGGTCTCCAGTGCCTTCAGGATCAGCTTGAAGCACCGACCGATCTCTTTCTTGGAGATCCTGGAGACGGCACAAATCTCTGTGGAGGAGAGGTTAGGATGAGTTCACAGTATATTTAAATATTCGTGACATCTATGGTAGAACTGGAATAGGCCCCTTCATTTACTCCCCTTCTGTATAATACAGTGTTCTCTTAAATAATGGTCTCATATTTGAATCAAACAGAGTGTGTTCTGACCTTTGAAAGTTCTTGGTACACCTTCTTGTCTGCAGGCGATGTAGAGACACGCTGAAGCGATGGCGTCATTGGCTCGACCCTTGAGACTCTTCTGTTCGTAAACTTGCTTGAACAGGTTGTTGGTTCGGTCCTGCGGAGCAGGGGGATTATTTATTTAGCACCATCAGTGCGTTATCAAACACTTTGAAGACAAACAACAAGACTTTGTTTCATTTCTCGTGTTCCTTTCGCACCACAGGTGTGTGGGTTTCACTTCTCTCAGTCAGCTGATCTTTGACATCTGTCATCTGTAGTTGTGTGAAGCACCAACACTTACTATGATGTTCCTGGGCAGGTTGATGCGATCTGCCATTGTGCTGATTTCTTTGAATGCGTTGAGCATGGCCCTGTCAGAGCTGCTCATGGTTCGACGGTTCTGGTACTTGGAGTTGCCAAACTCATCAAAACTAGCCGCACCGGTTCCCTGTGGAGGAAATGGAAGAGGTCAAAGCAACGGCAACGACTATATTCAGTCTGTAGTTTTTTTATTTCTGCAAAGACCAGAACCTTGAACTAAAGGTCAAATCTCACCTTGCTAATCATTGTGGTCAGGTCTCCTCCATTCAGCAGAGGGTTCTGAGCATCTCCTACTCTGGATGGATCTTTCAGGGCTTTCTCATTAGAAAATGTTCGCCACTCTGAGCCCACATCTATTACTCTGTCACCTGCAGGAGAATGGGATTTAACACATGTAAAAAACATAATTAAAGAATATTTCATGGTGTTTACTTGACACACCCCAGTCCTGTCAGGGCCAAGACTTGAGCTGGCAATCTTGCAATAAAGGCTTTAATCACTAGGGCAGTGGTCCCTAAGTAGATCATGATCTACAGGTAGATTGCAAATGGATTGCTGGTTAATCATCAAAATCAAAATAAAACAAAGAAATGCTAACTTGTTCAATTTAAAGGGTGTGGCATAGATGCGTGTGATGATTGACGTCCTTTTCTGTGATAACATTCAGTTCGCGCAGCCTCAAGGAGTGAACAGAAAAGGCATTTTAATCTTATCTGTTCTTTCTTTAAGTCCTTCATTAGATTCTTTGCTTATAGCGCTGATATAAAGCCATATTTATATTTGTATGAGTGTTCTGTAGTGACAGTAGCTGGAACAGGAACCATCGCTCTTGCATCAGACAGCAGCTGGCTTCTGAATCCCTGTATGACCTGCACCGTGCTCCTGGGGCTCATTAGAGGAAAAACTCAGTCCCCCCCGAGCTTTGTCTGGTACTCAACCTCACATGGGTGAGGTGTGTTAATTGCTTCTTTAACACGTGTGTATGTCTCAACAACAAAGGTGGGGATAATTCGGCCATTTTAAAAAATAATATTATAATAAATTTGGTTTTATTGCAGAAACTCTCCTTGTAAACATTAAAAACTCAAATACAAACAGATTTATACATATATTAACAATGCCGTTTTTTGAATAGAAAAAGGTGTTAACATTTTTACAGTCTTGTAGACTGTAAAAATCAAGATCTGACTGTAGCAGAAGGGAGGAAATAAAATGCACAAATACAGGAAACCATAAGAGAAAGGAAGGATGTTTGCTGGTGCTGAACGAACTTTCATTCAGTGACGGCAAATCTTACCTACGACAAGGCCACACTCGGGACATATCATGTCCCCTGCTCTGTAGTCCTCCACCAGAATAGCTTCAGGGTGGTTTGGACACGTAACTCTGGGAAGAGTCAAACCATCTTTGCTAGAGAACAAAGACAAAAACAAATGATAGTTAGATGTTGAAAATGGATTTATTGATTTATTATGGAGGCATTAAAGGGACATTATCTTTGCATTTTGAAACAGCTGCAGTTTACACACAGGTGACGTTCAGGTTCAACCAGATTTTAATGACGAGTTTCAGAATATTTAAGTCAGACGTCATAATGACATTAACGATAATGCTGTGTAATGAAAGTAAATTATTCAAAAAATGTATTCGATCAAATGGCCAGATTAACGACGGGACGTCTGCAGTTACATTTCACCTTAAGGCAACAATAGTAATGTGCACAATTAAATCATTATAGAAATGATTTAAAAAAACATTAACAAGATAAAGCAGTACAACCTTCGCCCCGTCTATGTCTAGACAGGCATTAGAAGAATACTTTTGATATTCAAATTTAAATAAAAACTGACCATTTAGTGGGATTAAATGTAAACATCTTAAATGAAAATTCTTTCTTTGTTTGATAGAGACAGGCGAAGTGAAGTGAAGCGTTGTAACATCTGTATTATTCGCATACTGACACAAGAGTTTTTGCTCTTAACTAAAGCAGCTTTTGTTTCAGAACATGAGAAAATAACGAAAGACTTATAGAGGTGGAGCTAGAGAAAGAAACAAAACCCACTACTGTCACAGCTAGTAGACAGTAGAAGCTATTATTCGTAGCAGGAGCGGCTGTGAAAACACTGACGCACTAGCAACATCTAACCGGTTAGGCTAAAGCTAACTAGCTGCTGCTTCGCCACAGACAATACATCGTTATTGTTTATATGGCCTTGGAGCTGTGGGCTTTTCTTAACAGAAACTAAAATTTGTCTGAATAGTTCCGAAAATGTATTTTTATTTACTACATAGGACCGTCATAAGAGTTACTGGCAACGACAACAGTATTTAAGCTACGCGAAAAAAAAAAGTTGCTACTAACCGGCTTGTTGACGCCATGTTACTCTTTACTCCGCCCGTGTGTCAAAGAAACAAATGACGACTGCACCCTTATTTATAACCTTTACTCGTCACGTGTCCTTTGAAGTACGGCACGTCAGAGGAACCAAACTATCCAATGCTCTTTTCTCAAAAGTATTTTTTATTATAAAAAATTATACATTTTATTTAAAGGCGCGTATCAGAATGTCAAATTACAACTCGTGAAAAATAATACAACACAACACAGTCACAGCCACATAGAATCGCTTTTCAGTTTATATTCTTAAACTAATAGTTGTTTAGTTATTTCGTATTATTTTTCTGTGCTAATAAGGACTTCGCATCGAGTGGTAAACAGGTTGACATTTTGAAATTTTTACCCAAGAAAATCTTACATTACCTTTCAGTGCTATTCAAACAAACCTAAAGGATAATTGCTTCACTGGTCATAAACAAATCTCAGCTATGCCACATGATGGCGTAGTAACCTTTTTGGCCCATACAAACGTTGTTCAAAGGTTTTATTTATATGAAGTCGTAATAATTTAAAGGTCAATTCTATACAGTGGAACAAAAGTTGTACTATATCGAGAAAGTGGACAGATGGTATCTATGCAGATTGTTTGATATGCTTTTATACACGTTCTGTAAATCCCATAGATGTCACACTGACATTTCTTTGGAGATTATTGTACCAGCTCCCTGGTTATAATCTCTGGTTAATGTGTCTCTGGGAACACCTCCCGTCTACTGCATGTTTCAGCCAGGCGTTACTCGTTAAATTTCCTGTTACTGTCCAAAAAGATTTTGGGAACAGTTTATCACTGACAACAGCCACAGATCCACTGTCCAGACTTGACATTAACTGGTGGGCTACTTTCTGTGGGGCAACCAAGCTGAATCACCATTACACTACTGTTAACCTTCAACTCAGTCTTTAAACTGTACTTCACAAATTCTTAACCCACTGAAACTGGTTGCCAGGGGAAACTGGGCTCCATAGTTAGCTAATTCAACTGTAACTCGCCTTACTAGGTATAAGCGTCCTCACTGTCACCTAATACAAATAAGATCACTTGAACTAATTTCTAAAGGTCACATCTCCCTTGGTGCATAGCGTTGATAATTCAGATTATTACGCAAAATTTAAATCATTTGATAGAAATGTTAAGGTCGATAAAATGTATGAACCAAAGTCTTTATTTGACAGTCTTCGGGACTGCACTGAAGTCTGGTTATCAAAAGAATTTTCTCTTAGCAAACATGCCCTGCTGTGGTTGAAACAGGACACCTGGTATATTGAGCCGTGTTCCTCACCTGGTTTCTTCAGGCTCTATTAGATTATAAACCATGAGGAGTGAAGTTAGTCTCTATTACATTTCCTCATCACCTCTGATCCTGTAACAAAGCTGTCAATAACACTGCACGCCCCGGTGGTTGTTTTTCATTCTTTCGTTTCTTCCTTCTTTTTTTTTTTTTTTTCTTTTTTTCTTTTTTTCTTTTTTTTTTTTTTTCTTTTTTTCTTTTTTTTTCTCTCTCCCATTCAAAGTACAGAGCAGGAGCAAACTGCCAGCGCCAGCAGCCAGCAGCCCAGGACCGGTTGAAACCTGTATGTACCATTGCACAGAAGAGACACTTCCTCCACCCTGGTGCATCACAAGAGCTCAGAATGATGCATGAGTTCAGTGTACAGGGTCCTATCGACTGTTGACTTAATCATTACCGACAAAAACAAACATGATTGTTGATTATTTTTAATCCCCTCATGTGGTTCAAACAGTGTTGTTTTATCAGCATCTGTGTTAATGGGCGTTTGGTTGAAAAAAAAAAGTTTGACAGCTGTGTGCATCCTGTCAAGTTTGTTCTTGGTACTAAAGGAACTCGTGAGACGTTTTTGTGAGTCAGCAAAGTTAGTTCAACAAACCTTAATACTCGGTTTGTGGTGTCTGTCTCACTGTAACAAAGAAGTGGAAGCTGCTGCGTTCAGGTACTACTAGGATGAACGCATATCTTTAAAGTCATTACAATACCAGCTATCGAACAATACAGAGCTCTAAGTTTGAGGGTTACGTACAGCCAAGTTTAATTATTCTAAAAATTCTATTCTATTTAAAATGTTGTAGAATACCATTTGCTAACTCTTTATGTTTGAGAACAATTAAAAAACGATTTGAGTTATGGCAGAGAAACATTTATATTAGCAGCACAGTCATCCATTCAACAGGATTTCGACTCTGAATCCAGCTGTAAAATGTTATTTTTGTTTAAAATAAGTATAATCCTTTTTTTATTTTATAGATGTAATTTTTAAATATTTTTGTAGAATATGTTTATTATTTATTATAAAAAATAAGTCCACCAAACAAAAATATATATTTTTAAAAATATATATAAAATAAAATGTATTGTGTAAATGTGTCAAATGACCAAAAAAATGACCAGTTCTGTGTAGGATTTGCATTTGTTTAGGCTTGGCTTTCGCTACATTCATATTTTGTGTATTTGAGGATTGAGTATTAATGTGTTACATTGGTTGTTTTTACAGTAGACTTTGCAGTAATATCACTGTCCCCTTTTTCCCGACAAGCCGTGAAGGCGACATTAGATAAGCAGGCAGGCGGTGTCACGCAGAACATCCTCCAATGAGCGGCGCCCACTGCAGACACAGCAGCGGTCCGTGGGGCAGAGCGGCTCCATATTGGATAAAGCTGCTCTCTACAGTAACAGGAGTCAGTCTTTGCTGCGTACGCTGTTTTACCGAGAGCCGGCTCAGGTGTGAAGGATGTAAACGACCAAACCGATGTTGTCCGCGCATTCGTTTTTACTAAACGGCGCCATCCCCCGGTAGTTGTTCACCGGGGGCTGAGAATTTGGGTTAGAGGCGCACCTGAGCAGAGCGGCAAAGAGTGGCATGAAGACGAGAAAAGAAAAAACTGGATTAAGATAAGCCCGCTGAAACAGAGCCAGTAAGTAACGTGTATTTAGTTTTTATTTTATTAATTATATTTATACAAAAAAATCCAGTGTCATTCAATGCGTGGACCGTTTGTTGAGCTGTTCGCCAGGTGTAAATATCTAACAACAGGACACACTAAGATGACCCTCAGGTTTCACGTGTTTCCCGAAGTCACATGACTCTCCGAAGAAGTCGGCCAAGTGTTTCAACCCACAACTCTTTCCTCCCACGCTATTGTGCCGATTAGCAGAGATGATGCTGATATCACATTATTGTTTTGATGTTAACCAGCGGACACTAGACATTAAAGGTGGCAGTAATGAACTTCGAGAACAATTGCTGTTTAAATCCCACCACAGAAGAAGTGAAGATGGGGCAAGGCTTTGTTTACCACCAACCCACTGTCCAAACTGCCCTTAGTCTGAATGTGTCATAATGAAGTCACGTGTCTCTGAATGAAGCATTTTATATTTTGTATAGTGTTATTTAAAGATTGTTCTCTGAGGAAAAATAGTTCACAAAGTTATGGCTAATCTGTTCAAATGAGGCGTTACTGGTGTTGGGTTTGTAATGTTGTTGGATGTGTGCAATCACAGTGCCCCCCACAGGTCTGGACCACAAGTGCAACTCAGCAAGTACATCGTCACCAACAGATTCTTGGGAAAACCAGTTCTGTAGAAATCTCATTCTGAGCTTCACTCTTATCAATAATGCTGTACCCAAGGCTGCAGAGGAGGAGCGGATCAAACCTAATCTCCTGTGTTAAAATATAGCAGTGTTTTTTTTTTTTAATTTACCAAGTAGAAAAAGCATCATTTTTATACACTAACAAAGGAAACCCTCAGCCCTCAGTCGCAGCCCCCCTCCAGGAGGGGGCCCCCAAACGGGCCCTAAGCATATTACCCCTTCTGTCCCAGGCAGCTGTAGGTGACAGGTGTCATCCTTTGTCCTAAAATTAGACATTTGAGAAATGTGTTCAACGGTGTTTCTCTCAATCTGGCCCAACTGTCATTTCAGGACTTGGTCAGTCAACCTGCCCAGTGGTTGGTTAAATTCTAAAGCTCTGGGACACTAGCTTTAAGTGTTCAGCGGTGACCTAATAAATAATGTGATGTCATTTTATTGAATATCAGATATGATGCCTCCATATAATAAAGCGACTCTCTGTGTATTGCAAACATAATAATGAATAATTCATATTATCCACTTGTGCTGAATGTCAGGCTTTTTGGCGTGTTGATAAATTATGTAGGAGAAAAGGTTATTCCAAATACCCAGAGTTGTCTTCCTACCATGAGGTTACCTCTGAGACTATTTTTTTTTTTTACGTTTACCATGCTCAGAATATTGTTCCACGTACCATGTAACAGTAGTATACAGTAGTTTTACAACGTGGGGTGTGTTTAGTTTAGTTACTCCCATCGAATATTATCGACAATTTATGACCAGTTTCAACACGCAGCCGTGTCTTATGAACAACTTCCTGTTTTAAAAAAACGTTGTGCTTGGCAATCGCCTCACCAACACTAAAAA
The DNA here is from genome assembly GCF_000523025.1 of Cynoglossus semilaevis. Classification (NCBI taxonomy): domain Eukaryota; kingdom Metazoa; phylum Chordata; class Actinopteri; order Pleuronectiformes; family Cynoglossidae; genus Cynoglossus; species Cynoglossus semilaevis. Next base: position 4,489,724 of record NC_024326.1, read on the forward strand.
AGAACTAGAAAAATTCATTCCTGATGTCTTAAAACTGTCACCGGAAACCACAGAGTCAGTGGCAGTCATGTTGTTGTTGAACTTTACGGCCCAAAACGGATAAAAAGATATTATTCAGGGATCTTTCGTTGATGTGGTGAGATGAAACTCTCTCTCTCTCTCAGTTTAACACTCAGAGTTGGAGTGTATTTTTCTTTTTAAGAAACACCCTGCAGTTGCAGCAGAGGCTGAGGTGGCACAATATTTAATCGATGCAGCTCCGTTCTTACAGAAGTGCAGACTGAGCAGAGAGGGACTTTCTCTCGGACTAAAATAGTAGAAACACGTTTTCTGGAACATTCGACCCTGCCAAATACATCATTGCGGCCCACTTCTGAGAAACAAGCGCCTTCAGTAGTCCAAACAAATATAAATCTGACAACTCCATATTTAGTAAACAAGTGTCCCAGTCTCCTGTGACTGTAGTTTGTTCTCTGGCTGATGCAGCTGGGTTTAATTCAGCCCCCGTTTCAATTTTATATATTCTTAAACCGTGTCAAGAAAATCGAAAAGGTCGGTTGTTGAAATGAATGATATCATACAAACAATGGCAGTCGTGCACTAGTGGCTGCAAATGTACTGTACGTGCTAATGGAAATGCAAAATACCTTAGTCATGTTAAAAAATAGCTGAATTGTATAACGGTCACAATTTCAGCAAACAAGAAAAACGTAAAACCATAATAATAATAATAATAAAATACATTTATTATATATAATGTGTGTATTATAATAAATATGTTATTTATATATATACTTGTAAATGCAAAAATAGAAAAAAAATAATTTATTCAAATAAGCCATTTAAACAACATTCAATATTGTGACCTAAACCACAGACTCAACTATGAGCCCAAACACACAACAAAAACGTCAGCCAGTTGTTCATTCATGTTATCATGTAAACAGTCATTAGTGAGTCAGAGCAGCTGCTGCTCGTCTGCTCACTGTTCTCCCAGTAACAGCGGGTTCGTAGTAAACCTTCATTTATCCCAGACTTGTAAAACATTCCTGAATAAAATCCAATGAAGACTGAGGGGAAGTGAGTTCACAGTCATCCAGCCCAACACGTATGATAATGAGGAGGAGGAGGAGGAGGTGACATCAGAGTGACTCATTCACAGCTCGTGGAACTACACAGGGTTTAACGGGGACTCCCCCCTGCCCTCAAAAAACTTTCTGATGCCACCCGGGGAATTACAGGAAAAGAAAAGTTATTTTTAAAGCTTTTTGTGTATAACTTTACTCACTGAGAAATAGCAAAAATAACTTTTTTAACCAGTTAATCTATTGTTTTGTGACCACAGATATGACAATCTGCACCTTTATTTTTTTTTTTTTTTTAAATCCATTAACCAACCCTTTATTTGTTGCAGAGATGTTTACGCTCACCGAGGTGGCGTCCTTGAACGACATTCAGCCCACGTACCGCATCCTAAAGCCGTGGTGGGACGTCTTCATGGACTACTTGGGCATCGTCATGCTCATGTTGGCCATTTTTGCCATGACCATGCAGATCACCAAGGACCACGTGGCCTGTCTTCCTTGTCTAGAGGATCCAGATGAGGCGGCCGGACCCAAACCCGAGCCCTTCCCTCATCACACGGCTACATCTGCAGCAGCCACCGCTGCGCCCGTGTCCAGCACGCTGCCACGCATCTCCAAGGACTTACCGGACGAAGTTGTCCAAGAGATCCACGTAAGACACCAACACACAGTGGTGGCAGAGAAATATCTCAGTCAGCCTGAGCCCACAGGGGTCAGAACTAACCTGGACTATCAACAGTACATCTTCGTCAACCAAATGTGTTACCACGTTGCCTTGCCCTGGTACTCCAAGTACTTCCCATACCTGACTCTTATCCACACGCTGGTTCTAATGGTCAGTAGCAACTTTTGGTTCAAATACCCCAAAACGAGCTCCAAGATTGAGCACTTTGTTTCAATTCTGGGGCGGTGTTTCGAATCCCCCTGGACAACCAAGGCTTTGTCCGAAACCGCCTGTGAAGACTCCGAGGAGAACAAACAGAGGCTGACCAGCACCGCGTCTGTCCCGAAACAGGTGACTTCGGAGGGGAAGGACGAAAGCACCACCCCCATGCTGGGCGTGAAGTTCTCTGCAGATAAACCCATAGCCGAGGCTCCGATCAGCATGACCATTCTGGACAAGAAGGACGGGGAGCAGGCTAAGGCCCTGTTTGAGAAAGTGCGGAAGTTCCGAGCTCACGTGGAGGACAGCGACTTCATCTACAAACTCTACGTGGCGCAGACCATCGTCAAAACGGTCAAGTTCATCCTGATTCTGTGCTACACTTCCACGTTTATGGCTAAGATTAATTTCAAGCACAGCTGTGAACCCGATATTAAACCGCTGACGGGATACAAGAAGTTTTTTTGCACACACAACATGGCTTTCATGCTCAACAAGCTGCTGATCAGCTACATGGCTCTGATTCTGATCTACGGGATGACCTGTCTGTACTCACTCTTCTGGGTGTTCCGACGACCGCTGAAGGAGTACTCCTTCGAGAAGGTCCGGGAGGAGAGCAGCTTCAGCGACATCCCCGACGTCAAAAACGACTTTGCGTTCCTTCTACACATGGTCGACCAGTACGACCAGCTCTACTCCAAGCGCTTCGGCGTCTTCTTGTCCGAGGTCAGTGAAAACAAGCTGAGGGAGATCAGCCTCAACCACGAGTGGACGTTTGAGAAGCTGCGGCAGCTCGTGACCCGAAACCCACAGGAACAGCAGGAGCTGCACCTCTTCATGCTCTCCGGACTCCCGAACGCCGTGTTCGACCTCACCGATTTGGAAGTGCTGAAGCTGGAGCTGATTCCTGAGGTGAGGTTCTCGGCCAAGGTCTCCCAGATGACCAGCCTGCAGGAGCTCCACCTCTGCCACTGTCCCGCCAAGGTTGAGCAGACGGCCTTTGCGTTCCTCCGCGACCATCTCCGTCGTCTTCATGTGAAATTCACGGACGTGGCGGAGATCCCAGCGTGGGTGTACCTGCTGAGGAGCCTGAGGGAACTCAACCTGATCGGCAATTTGAGCTCGGACAATAACAAAATGATCGGTCTGGAGTCTATGCGAGATCTGCGGCACCTGAAGACGCTCGTCTTGAAGAGCAACCTCACGAAGATGCCCACGAACATCACGGAGCTTTCGCCGCACCTGATCAAATTGGTAGTGCACAACGACGGCACGAAACTGCTGGTACTGAACAGTCTGAAAAAGATGACAAGTTTAATTGAACTGGAGCTGCACACCTGTGAGCTGGAGAGGATCCCCCACGCCATCTTCAGCCTGATCAACCTACAGGAGCTGGACCTGAAGTCGAACAACATTCAGACCATAGAGGAGATCATCAGCTTCCAGCACCTCAAGAGGCTGACCTGCCTCAAACTGTGGCACAACAAAATAACCAACGTCCCGTCCTCCATCGGTCAGGTGCGCTCCCTGGAGGCGCTCCACCTCTCGCACAACAAACTGGAGTGCCTGCCTCCAGCTTTGTTCACTCTGCCCAAACTGCGGCACCTGGACGTCGGCCACAACTCCATCACAGTGCTGCCCCCCGACGTGGGCCTCCTCCAAAACCTCCAGCACCTAGCCATCAACTCCAACAAGCTGGAGGTCCTCCCCAAGCCGCTGTTCAGATGCACCAAGTTGAAGGTGCTGTGCTTGGGGCACAACGCGCTCACCGTGCTCCCGGAGACCGTGGGTCAGCTGGTGCAGCTCACCCAGCTGGAGCTCAGGGGAAACTGTCTGGACCGACTCCCCTCTCAGCTGGGAACCTGCCGCATGCTGCGCAAAAACGCCCTGGTGGTGGAGGATCACCTCTTCGACACGCTCCCAGTGGATGTTAAAGAGAGCATCAGCCGAGAGACCAACGTGTCCTTCACAAGTGGCTTATAATACAACAGCTGCGACATTAGACAGGCCACACCCATGCCTGTAGAATAGATGGTCCATTTACTTTCAGTTATTGTCACGTCAACACTATGATTCCATTGTTTTTTTTTCAATGTTTTAATAAGTTTTATTCAGTTACATGTTCAAACAAACCATTGATTATTTGTTTATTTAAGTGTGTCCCTGATTTAGCTTTTTTTTAATATTATATATTTTTTAAAAGGTTAGAAATGATGTTCATCTATAGACCAAAACTGTTTGATCCAGTGACACAGTACGTAGAGTAGGGCTGTCACTTTTTTCCAAAAAACGAAGCATGGCAACAACTGGAGGTCATGCAGCGGGGTCGTGCACTCCACCCTCGTAAGTGAATAAAAATAACACGGCGCATAAACGCACACTCACCAGGAGGTGACTTTCACCAGGCCCTCTCAGCATTCTGCCACAACACAGCTCTGTTGTGGTGGAAAACAGCAATAAAACACCAGCAACAATGTGACATCATTTTTTTTTTCTCAAAATTTCTGGACCTCGATCAATTCCCACAATGCAACAGCATGATCTTGCCCAAGTTTTGTGAAGGGGCTGTTCTGTGCAACAGCCCGTGTTCATTTCACTGCTGAAACCATGGATGTAGCTGGTTTGTATGTACCGTACTTTCGTTCACGTTTCATTCAGCGTATAAAATAGAATGACTCTGCAGAATAATTTTATTTTTCAGACCTTCACTGCCTTTTTCTACACTTCTGATCGGCTCTGTGCTTTCCCTGTGCACCCACACGGACACAGAGGAAATCAATTCCGAAACCTGATAAATGCCAGTTTATGTGATTTTTGGCTATCGCTTGCTTGCTAACAGCAAAACCCAATAGAAGAGTCTGGTCACTTCTCAAAGATGAGGCAGAGGAAGGTTGGCTTCTGTCAGGTCGGGCTGCATTTGAGCTCTTAGTGATGATCTGGTGGAACATGCAGCAACAACTTCAGGTACTCTGAGGAATTTACACAGTTAGCGCCAAGTTCAAATTCCAGTTTTGGAGGAAAGGTGACAGCCCTAGTGTCGAGTGCTCATTGTCTTAGCCACTCAGGTGTAATTGTTACCATGGGGAACAATCTTTTGCCTTAACTGCTGCTATTTTGATGGAAAGGCTTTCACAACTTTAAGGCCAAATAGAAATAATTCTCTTTTTTTTTTCTTTTTTTTTCCAATGTCTTTCAAATCCCTGTGTATCCTGTGGAAACGAGCTCCATGTCGCTCCTTCTGTGGTATTATTTAATATTTAAATGTATGTTTTCTAGCTAACAGAGCTCAGAGTTGTTGAACTCAGGTGGAGACTAAGCATCAGAATGAACCTTTAACTTACTGTTGTAGAGATTGTAAACCAAGGCCTACAGTGACATTTGAATTTCCATTGCGTTACTTTTCTGACGATACGTACTAAAGACAGCGTGAGCAGGTTAAAGGGAACTCTTTTTGTAACTGACGCTTCAGAGTTTAGAATGTCAAAAATGACCGCTCACATTTATTTTCCTTTGTGTCGCGTGACATGACATGTTCACATTTTGTCTTTTTTCCTTCTTTCTTCTTAATGTATCTCTGTGTAGGCCTGTGCATGTGTTCCTCTGAGCTGTGCAACCTCGATTATCCCCATGCTCAAAGTTCATACCTTTATGGCACAATAAAAGACCATTTGAATTGAACGTCTTATTGTTATACTTTTGCTTCAAGTGCTCAAATAATTCTATGAAATATATCAGCGTTCACAGTTTACAAAGAGATGCTGCAATTATGATATAATAACAATATAATATTAATATATAAGACATTAACAGTAATGTAACTTAACACAATAAAGTTGTGATCTTTATTTGCAGTGCTCTTAATTGCAGTATACTGTATATTTGCAATTTTTTTTCTATTTTTATTTTTATGAATACAAACAGATAGTATGTCATTGGTCTTTATGAATACAAACAGATAGTCAATAACTTCCAAAGCTTTATTGTTAATAGTTAACAGCATAAGTCTCGACCCTTGCATTTGTCCATCCACGTGATACTGTAGATTCTGCCATTATTTGACAGGAAGTCAGTGATGAGTCCCAACAGAGCAGGAGTAATAACCAAATTAGGTCATATTTGTAGAGGTCATGCCTGTTATCTGCATGCAGCCCCCTGATTAGCAGTAATCAGAAATACTGTCACTGAACTTCTTGAACTTTCTTGAGGGCACACCAGGGTGTAACCAACCAGGAGAAACTCTATCAGGGTTTCTGCAGACGTCTACCCGCTGCAGTTTGTTGTGTCGTTCTATTTGTTCCGCTGCAAAACACCTGCTAAACATTCAAGGGTGTGTATTTGTACAGCTATTATTTAAGTTTTTTTAGCTGAAGGGCTAAGAAACATAGTTTTTCCCTCATATTCAATTCTGAAGGGCTAAGAAACAGAGTTTTTCCTTCATATTCAATTAATTTTTTTTTAAAATTAAGCATAATATATGTATTATATTTATGAACTTATTATGGTGCCGTATTGTTAGGAAATGCTGCCCTCTGCCGGAGTGTGTCCAGCTCCTTTTAGGGCAGCTAGCTTTGCTCCACTTTAACACATACTAGCACAACAGCTCTAATATCGCCACCTAACAATGAGCCGGCAAAATAATTATCGTTTTTACCCTTCGTCGTTACGGCGGCCAGCTGCTCCTGCGTACGAGCAAACACCAGGGAGGTAAACTAATGCTTAGCATTTTTTTTATCTGTGTTTGAACTGCTATTATGTATATAACGTGGATGTAACGGCAGTGCTGGTTGACTGTGTTGTTAACATGGACTGTATGCTGTTCAGAATACCACAGGAGTTCAGGGAGGCTATGAAACGACTTCCTGGGAAAGCAGCAGAGACCCCCCGAACAAGAACACCTGACTCGGCTACAAAAGACATACAGAGACCGCTGGTCCGAAAACGCACAGGTAAGAAAACACTAAGTGCATTTTAAATATTTTTTTTCATTAATAATACACTTTATTATTAACATAAGATACACTACATGGACATGCCTCTATAATAAACCATAAAATTATTATGTGTGGCTTTTATAAGTATATAGTGCTTTTTTATAGCAGGAAAACTGAAAGATTTATAAGACAGTAGTGAGACCTGCTATGATGTATGATTGTATACATTTTATTAAGTCATTTTTAAACACAATTTTAACAGTATTTGAAAAGAAATATCTTGGTGTCACGTTTAGAAATGGGTTGAATGTGTTTGTTAAATAGGACTTAATTATCACCAGGGTTTTTTCCTTCTTTTGTTCACAGTTTGACCGCTCATCTCTGAATATAATTTTATAATCTGTTCAGCTTTTATCCCTTTTTTACTGCACAGCAAAAGAGTCTGTCGATAAGTGGAAGTCGTCGTTTAAACCCGTGGGACATCAGGATGAGGATGATGATGATGAAGACCAGAGCGCGAGCAGTTCAGAAAAGTAGTAAACCGTTATTTTGTTTCAAATACTAGCAGAAGTATTTCAGTGAGGCGCTGTCATTCAGTGATGACTCTACCTTCCTGTGATTTCTCTCAGAGTGGAGCTCTACGACCCGTATGATCTGGTTTCATCTGACCCCGAAACTGAGATCCGACAGAAGAACAATCACGACTCCCCTCTATCCGTTCAGAAGCTGAATCCCCAACAATCATCTGCACGAAGAAGTCGATGGGACATACCCTCCTGTGGAACAGCGAGCGCGCCCGTCGGCAGTGGTGACCTTAGAACTAATCCCAGACCAGAGGATGGTCAAGGGTTGAGTCTGGGTCGGAGTTTGCCAGAACAACAGTCCTGCAGCTCACACACACACACGTGTCTTGACCAGCCCTTGTACGTCCCCTTAAGTGGAGAAGTAGACCGCAACGTTCACGGCCATGACAGGGTTGTTTTCTTATCTCACGGCGAACCAAACAACATGGAGGACAGGAGAAGAGACCTGGAGCACAGCAGAGAGGTATTACTGATCGGAGTGTGATGCATTTGACATTATTGGTGCTCAAACAATGACTGGTGATTCACTGCACGGACGTAGTGACAGCGAGTTGTCTTTTGTTCTCCTCTCTAGGCTACTACCAAAATATCCGCCCCCAAAGTACTCGACTACAACCATCATTCAAGACTGGTGGAAAAAGGTGATTTGTCTGTGTTTCGTTTGTGAATTACACATTGCAGGCCGACTCACGTGTGTGTGTCCAAGACACTGATAAAGGGTGTATGTATGTGTACTGTGGTCTGCAGGTCTGGATCCAGTCCCATCTGCTACAGATAATAAGAGAAATAGGAGCAAAACTGTCATACTGGACAAGTAAGCAGCAGACATGCTCACTCTAGCTCCACTGCAGCTGATATTAAAATGCTGTTTAGGAAGGTAAGGATGAATGAGAATCCTGGAGAATTCCTTTTCCGTTCTCCTCCACTGCGGGCGTTTGTTGCTGGTTGTCTCACATTTCTATTGATCTATGTAAAGTGAGCAACAACAAGCTTCTGTACAAGGTAGAAAATGTGCTCCTGGTTTTTAAAAAACCCTGACATTTGAGCCTGAGGGTTCAGGTTTATGTGGATCCTGACTGTCCAGCGTGTGAGTTGCTCGCCGATTAGTGCACGCGTGTCTGTGAATTATACAGTATTTGCTTTTCTTGGGGGAGCGATTGAAGATGACTGATTGTTGCTAAAACTTTGCAGGATACATGTAGCATGTATGAAATCGTTTCACGTTATCGTCACTCAGATCACTTCCTGCGTATCTGTGCGAGTCCTCAGTCATCCAGGGCATCTCGTCTGAAGCAGATACATCAAGGGCAACTGGGCTGGTTGGATTTCTTTCTTGCTCTTTGGGCCAGGACTCAGCTGTACACTTACATCACAAAGAGCCCTCTTGTGGATGGACATGTACATATCATATCAGGATGTTGATTCAGACTATCTGCCTTCCCCCAGAAAACTCAACTCTTTTTCAGCTAAGGACACAGACAGCCTCCAAGGGCCACACAGCCAGGTCTGCTCCTTAGGTGATAACCCCCTCCCCACACTTTAACCCTCGTGATTACAACATTCCTTCCTTCAGAATTGGGCGTGGTTGGCTTCCTTGTTTCTTTCCAAAGCCCCTGGTTTCAGGTATTCAGCCACTCCGAGGTTAAATACCAGAATTCCCCAGCAGTCAGTCAGTCAGAACTGAAGAAGCCTCTTGGATCAGTTTCTCTTGATGTAAATGCATTAGATCATTTTCTACACCTCTCATAATTGTGTTCCTTCAAGAACAGAAACAGTTCAGATGTTGCAGTTGGTGGAAAAACTGATAAATGACTCTACCTCCCTCAGGAACCCTGTGACCTGTGACCTCTGTGACGTGGAGCTGGCCACAGCGCAGGATTTAGAAGATCACCTGGAGAGTAGAGTCCACTGGGGGACGTTGGAATACATACAAGAGAACAACCACTACGACGATCTGGTCATAGCTTTCCTGCAGGTACTGAAGAACACCACACCTGGCTCAGTGAATCCTGGTGTAGCTCGGAGTAGTGAATAAGTTAAACACAAATGACTGTGTGCTGTACAACAGGAAGTCATGACGTATAAAAGCCGTCAGAGCAGTCGAGCCATAGAGGAGAGCGCTTTCCAAGGTAAGAAATTATAGAATGTTTAGAATGGCATTGTCTACAGTCTGATTGACACAACTGTTGAACCCTCAGCTCTGGAGGAAAACGATCACATGACCAGGGTGGAGGTGTTCCACTGCTCCGCGTGTCGAGTGTTTGTCTCCTCCTCTGCGTTCGCTGTGCAGGAACACATCACTTCTCGAGAACACCTCTCCAACACGCAGGTAAAAGATGCTTTTTTTTTTTTTTTAAAGCTGTCTTTTCTGAATTTTCATTTTGGTCCTCAAAGTGGTGACTGATGAATGTCTCTATTGAAAGCTGTTCCGAGTGCAGCAGAGACGCATTTGCCTCGACAGAGCAGGAACCATAATGAAAGAGCTGGCTCTTCAGTTTGAGCTCTTCAGGAAGGTATCAGTCTCTTCTAATAATATAATCCTTTTTACTCCAGGACGGTATGAATCCATACCTGATTTAAATATATATAGAATTGTAACTAAATGTAATCTAACTGAGAGGCGTCAAATACACTGAGTACTAATAACTAATATTTTTTAAGTAAAATATTCATGTATCAGAATTCTTTTCAACCTCGTGTCCATAAGTCAAACGTCAGCTCCACTAACGTCATCAGATCACTTACCGGAGTCTTCTCATTTTCAGGGAGAAAGGGCGTTTGAATAGCCAGAGTTCCTTGACGTCGTCACGCTGCTGCTGAAGTCGAACTGAAGACGATGAGCAAAGGATTCGGTTTGACTCACGGCTAGCTAAATGCTAACTTCCTGAAGTTATTTCACACCGTCGAGTCTCGGCAAGATGAGAAGACAAATCCTTACTAATGTTTTGGACATTTTACTGGTATGTCTTTTGTTCACCTTATTCATCACCCTGCACGGGGAAGGGAACACTTGCACCTGGAAACAAACTGTTGCAGTTTAGGTCCACGTGGGTCGACAGCAAAACGTCCAGGTGACTGAAGATGGAAGTATTTGACTTTTTTCATATACAGAGTTATGTTTATCTGTAAAAAAATATATATAAAAAAAAAGTCAACTTGAACCTTTGCATTTTCTTTTATTCAAAACACTTTTTTAGGTACTGTTTCGTGTGATATAGAACATTTAAAATTAAATTATTTTAAAATGGTATATTCAATCATTAAATATAGGTGTGCCGTGTGAAAGACAATGTTTGAACTGAATGTCTGTCCACGTTAGGTTTTAGAAACAATGCTGTTACTGCTACTAAAAAAAAAAAAAAAAAATTCTATGCATTTCTATTCTTGCAGTCGGTTAACATCCTTACTGGCAGGTTTTGAAATGCTGAACTCTGAGTTAACAAACACCTCAGTTACACCTTGGCCTGACAACACACCATAGGCTCTAGTTTAAACTTGCACTAGATTAAAAAAAAAAGGAAAAACAAAATGTACAAATGTAAAGAGTGACACAGGAGGAGTGGCGCTCCCATACTGTCAAGAAAAAAAACAAAAAACAAATGGACTGGAACCATGAGAAATCTGAGGTAAGGGTTGTTTTCATTTCAAAAATGAATTCCACACTACACTTCTGCATAAAACATGGAAACCGTTCATCCTCTTGGAATTGTTTTCCAAAGATTGATTGTGTAAAAACGGAAAAAAGTAACATTATCCAAAATATTTTTTTTCTAATCTATCCAAATGCCTAACGGTGTTCAACACCTCGGTTGTCCAGTTGTATTGTACCTGTGGTCTGCAGTAGAGGTTAAAAAAGGTGAAAGGACATCCAATGTACACTACACATCAAGTCTGTTGAAATCTGGACAGATCAGTGTTGGCCTCAGGAGGCAGCGTGGGTGGCTGTCAGAGAGGCCTCCTCATGTTTGAGGGCTTGAAGGTCCTTGTGGAGCGGGGGGACCTCTATCATGCTCAGCCCAGTGTGTGGGACACTCGTGTTCATGATGTGTCTCTGCAAATGTTTAATCCAATCCTCCTGGACTGACAAAGGGCCCTGAAAGACCAGGTCGCAAAACCTGTCACGAAAAAGAAACAATGAGGAACGTCTAATCAGTCTAGAACATTGTTTTCCCAAACTGAGGGAATATAAATAGATGAAAATGCGTTTTTCACGAGCCGTCAGACAACAGCTGGAGCGCTCTTCACTGGATATGCAATAACCGTTGTCTAATTGAAAGTATTAAGGCGAAAAATAATCATCAACAAGAAAGACCGACCTGCAGGTGAGACGGTACATTTCCTCTGGCGTCTGCGTTAACGGCAGTGTCTTCTTCTTTGAGCCAGGTCTTGATCGCTGCCTTCTAGCTTTACAACAGTCAAAAGCTAAAAGGGGGAGGAAGAAAAGTCATGAAATATTGTCATTATTGGAGAAGTAATTACAATCTTTATAAAATGATTTGAATCAAAACTAAACAGAGCCTAAAATCAAATGTTCTTTTTCAGTTAGTGTACTTACTAGTTCCTTCCATTAAGGCGTTCTTTTTCCTCTTTTCATATGCCCGCAAGTGATTGGACAAACTGACACCGCTGTGAAAAGTGGCGTTGCAGTGGACACACACTTTCCTGTTAAACTCGCCTTTCTCTGAAACGGAACAACAACAATACTGTGTTCAACACAGAGAAGAAAATGCAGATTTCACTTATGAACGATGGGGGGAGAAGGGATCACGTTACTCACCATTTAAAGAATTCGGCAAAGCAGAAAGTCTGGATCCTGAACAGTGTTCGCCGTTCGAAGAAACAGTGAATGAGTTTTTTGACAAGTGCAACGCCTTAACTCTGGTTTCCTCCTGACATTTCCTCTTCTTTAGAATCCCGATCAAGGCAGTCGCACCTGAAAGTGAATTTTTAACATCCAACTTTGAGTCCTCCTGCATTTCTTCAGATTCTGTTTCCTCAAAAGGAAACGTCAGGGGTTTAGCATCCATGCAGTCTTTCGCATCCATGGGTGATGGAGTGAATCGACCTGCAATGGGAAACTTTGGTGAAGTGCTGTACGGGAAATGGTCCCGTCTCCTTCCAAGAATTTGTAACGCCCGCTCCAGTTCCTTCTTGTCACGCATCAGTTCCCGGAGTAACATTAACGGAGTTTTTTTCTTTGACGTGAGGCTTCTGCCCAGCTTCTTGAGGTGGCCCCGTATGTGGTTGGACTGTCCAGTTCTGTTGTCAAACGTGTCCCCGCATAACGGACAGGAGTGTATGCTGTTCACAGTTTCAGAATCTGTCTTTACCCGTATAGCTGGACGAAGAAAGACAAAAAAAACATGTTAATTAAACGTGACATTCAAAATGTGTTATTGTTCCACAGAAAATCACATCTATTAAGTTTGAATCGAACTTAAAAATAATCAGGTTTCAAATATTACCTTTTTTCAATCTCCCCAACGTGGACGTCTTTCTTCTTCCACGCGGCTTCCGGTCCTCATAGGCCACCTGCTCAGGAGAAACTACATGACGTGCTTTGTAGCTCAGTCCAACCCTGTGAAGGTGCCCTCGGATGTGATTGGACAGTCCAACGCCTGACTCGAAGACGGCTGGGCAGTACGGACAGCTCTTGCGATCCGTTTCCAGGTCTGATGATTCGTCAAAGGAATCCTCCAGCGGTATTTGGTGGGTGTCAAATGTTTCTTGATAGATTTCACTTTCTACGGGTTCTTCTTTGATTTCGGGATCCAGCGGTTCTTGGCCCTCCGTTTTAATTTTCTCATACAGTCTTTTGGACGCCTGTAGAGCGCCCCGCATTGACATTCTTCTGCTATAGGTACACATGATGTTCTGCTTTTCTTTCTTGAGGCCGTTGTCAAAAGAGTTTTCATTGGTATGTGTGTCTGTAAACTGGAAGGTGCCTTCATCTGACATCTGGTCGTCTTCAAGTATTTTCTTTGACCTCAACAATGGATCCCCATCACACCTGTTGTGGTACGGGGTTGACATCTTTCGCTTGGACAATGATTTCTTCATGGTTGACGGCTCTGTGTTCAACCTGGACTCGCTATCTGTGTCAGCTACGCTAAAAGCCAACGTGTGGCCATTTGGGGAGAAGTCGGACTCTTCATCACGGTCGTTTTTTGAATCCCTACCAGTTGCCCTGCAGCTACTTCTTTCCCGGTTTTGGTGTGCAGCGTCTTTACAGTGTTTTCGTCGGGACAGAAGAATATTTATGGATTTGTCGAGCTTGGATTCTGTCACTTTGGACTTCAAATCTCTTTCAATCCTGCCACTTTTGAGGAGTTCTGAAAGGTCACTCGACTCACTAGAGGAATGTGCTCTATTGGTGATGCGATTTTTAACGGAGATCTTGGAGGTGAACTCTGCGTCTTCTGGAGGACTCCTACAATTGGGGACATATCCTGCCTCAGATGTTTGGGCATTTTCCTGACCAATCTGTGCAGCCAGGTATTCCCCATAGGTTTTCTGATGGCGCTGCAGGATGTGATTTATGAAAACCTTTTCGCTAAAGGTTCTGTACAAACACAGGTTACAGGAGAACGTTTCAGTGTTGTGTGGTACTTTTTTATTCTCAGGAGGAGGAGCTTTGCTATTATCTTTTTCGAAGCTTTGTTGGTGGCGACGCAGAAGATGATTCCTGAAGACGTCTTCGCTAAATGCTTTGTAGGAGCAAATGTTACAGGAGAACGCATCGGGACCTTCTTTCTGGGCCTGGACCTGAAGAGAACTGTGTTGCTTGATATCATGTCTGATAAGATCAGTCTCAATCAGAGTCACGAAGGTGCACTTGCTACATTTAATGAGGTTTTTCTTCTCTTTCTCGTGTGTTTTAGCGTGCTGTACAAACGTGTTCGGGTAGTATGTTACAAATGAGCACTGAGGGCAAAAGAGTTTCCTGGTTTTGTCGACTTTACTTCTGTCACCATATCGTGTCCTCTTCTCTTGGTTCTTGTCGTGTGTTTTTGCGTGCTGCACAAAAGCGTTGGGGCAGTTTGTCGCAAATGAGCACTGAGGGCAAAGGAGTTTTCTGGTTTTGTCCTCCTTCTTGTTGTTTGCATCTTTGAGCTCTTTAGTGACCCTCTTCTTCTCTTTGTGGACGGACATATGTTCGATAAGCAATCGACTTTGCCTGAACGACTGCCCACATTCGCGGCATGTGAAAGGCATCGGGTCGGCATGGGATTTCATGTGGCTAAGGAGATAATGCTCTTTCTTAAAACTCAGGTCACATTTTGCACAAGAGTAAAACGCCGGCTTTTCCTCTGTATGTGAATTCAGGATGATATTCCTCCTCTGTGGGGACAGCCCATGGCTATCGTGGTTTAAGTTGGAATTTCTTGTCGGGGAATTGTAAAACATGTCTTTGATAGCATTTACTGTACCGTTGGGGAACTTCGGAATTTTCTCCGTTGGTGGAAAGTTAGAGAAGCTTCTTGGCCTTCTGGAGTCTTCACCCTCAGACAGCTCCATCGATAATTTTTCTGAAGGATCTGTCATGACAACCATGTCCATCTTCCTTTTCCTTCTTCTTTGGCTGTCAGTAGCAGAAACGTCTTCTTCTCCAGACTCCATCTGCGGGCAATCCCTGTTGTTCTCCATCAGATACTCTAACAACTCTTGTTGGTGGCCCCAAGGAAGGTGACTTGCACTACTAAGGTTAGTTAATAAATTGTCGGGCGAGTCTTCGTCAAAATCCCACATTTCTGCACTTTCAATTTCCTGTACATTTTTCAGCGGGGTGATGCTTTTCTCTTCCTCTTTCTCTGTGGAAATGCTGTTGAGTTCGTTGGCTTGTGTTGCCTGATGCAAAGGTCCATTTTCCAAACCGACCGGGGAGAACATGTCAGTGTTGGACAGAACATCGAGGACGCTATTTTGTTTCGGAGAAGCCCGGCTGAAAGGGTGAGTAAAAGAGGAACCTTGAGCCATTTTTAACGGCTCTTGTAGAAGCGAAATGGCATTGATCTCAGGATCTGCATCCTTCCCATCTTCATCAGCACCTGGAAGACATGACTTTTCTGTTGCCATGGCCTGAAAAAAAAAAAAGAAGTTACAGGACAATGAAACAGGTGTAACAACTGTGCAATCCCTTAGGTTTCTATTTCCTAATAGTTTTGTGTTTTAGTAACAGCTATGTGGCCTTCTTACCCAACATGTATATTCGTACTCCATACATGTATTACTATTACTAAGGCCACGTCAGTAGAAGGTAAGCAAGCCTGCCTTTTCTGTTTACTAACACAGGTTAGTCTCGTTCTAGTTATCTTAACTTGTTACTCTATATGGACTATGCACATACGACCCCTCTGTGATAGATGGTGCTACACATTCTGGACTTTCCTGCTTGATTAGTCAGCTGACAGGAAGTAAGGAACAAACCCAACACAATGGAAATCCATACAGCTCCCAAATTTCTCCATTTCGCACGGCGTTGGAAGCAGATGCTTCTGAACGGCAAACAATAACGCACACCATGGAAGAGCTTCTGCACGACTCAAATGTTGTATAACATCGCAAAGTCAGCTGCAACGTTGATTGCTAAGGATTTGCAGTATTTCTATTTATTTTTGCAGGGCCTAAGCACATTGCAGTGTTATTACACTTCTATGCATTATCACCACTAAATGTTTTTGTATTAATTTCCCATTATTTAGACATTTGGTGCATGCAATAGCGTAACCTTTTCGTAATCTTTGTCGTAATGGTAAGTTCATAACATACTGTATCATTGGCCTAATAATCCTAATTGCATTGTGAAGTACCTAGAGATTCCAAACTAGACAGTTCTATTGCAACTTCCTGCCGACTCTAAAACAAAAGTTTTCGATAAATACAATACACATTATGACACTGGAGATTTTCATGGCAAACACTTCCCAAATAGCTACTGGCAGTACACATCTACTCCGTCATCTGAACTGTGGAAACTTGGCTACATACAATTCTTGTCAGGAAAATGTGTTTGCATGTTATAATCAAATTAACAACATTTTTTGTATATTTTGACACAATTTAGCCATTTTGGCAAGTAAATTCAAGGGCTCTAACTCTACTGCTGAATGTTTTTGTGTTATATGTGCTTTTGTAACTGCTTTACTACACTTGTCAACCAACAGCTGGTGGTCTTCGGTGTGCCAATAATCTATTTGCTGTCTTAGTCAAAAGGACCATGAAACAAAGATGGCTAAAATGCATTCCATTTCCTGTTGTTATTATTTACTACAGTCAACGAAAAGCCACAAGGTCGGTGGATTGAGAAGCGAGGAATTTGAAGGGCAGTAAAAGTGTCAAATGGGGAGATCGCTGTGAAAATGGTGTTCGTATCATCTACACAGCTGCACCGAAAATGTACGTAAGGATGGACCTCGTAAATGGCTTTTGATGAGCGGCTGTGAATTTTGAACACAGCTAAAAACTTTGAGCACAGTTGTTCAGTTTTATGCCATCCGACTTAAGTCGGCGGTTGTTTCCAATGATACATACACGAGCAAATCGAATTATTTGTGTCCGACCTGCATGCTAGACGTTGCACTTCTTTACCGTTTTTATCACGCTGGTTTGTTGGATGCTGCTTGCAAGAGCTGCTGCACACCATTCCATTGAGGCTGTTCCATACCAAATCTATTCCTCGGGCTAAACTAAAGCAAATTTAAATCGTTAAACCACACTTTCTTATCGGGTGCAATTTCTATGACGTAAGTCAGTCCCACCTTACCTCTGAGCAGTATGGATGCAGGCAGGGAACGATGTATAGCCAGCATTGAATAATTTCTTACTTTCGTCTTCCATCTATTTCACGGTCGCCATTTTCCGTGGTGGTCTATGTGGGGCAGATTATTTTTACATAAGGGTAAACCAAAAAGTCAACTATCATTCGCCAATGGTATGAAAGCAAATATTTAATCAGATAAATGGGACAATGTGTATATTGTTAATAGATTGTGACAGTTCAACAGTAGGTAAAGTTATCACACCGTATATTTTTTCCACGTAATGTCACGAGTCGGCGCAATTCCCCCCCCTCAAGGTTTGCAGTGGTTTCTCCCAGATAGGAGCCATACAAAACCTGAGTTAATGTCAATTTCTTTTGGTAGTAGGGGTTTTTGTAGGGTTATATGACGGTATATCAATGTTGTTTTTATTAAAGAGCGAAATACTAGGTAATATCAGATTTGTTGTTTTTGGCTTGACTCTGTGTTAGTTAAATTATTTACAGCTGACAATTGTTCGCCAGTACAGGAGAGATGTTCCCAGTATCCCCCAGTGGTGGTCTCCTCAAAGGTCTTTGTTGCCCTTGCAGCTTGAGATTAGCTAGTTGACTAATTCAGTTAAGTATTAAAAGAGAAACATTCACTTTTGTGTTTCAACACATTTTTCAATAAGTAAGAAAGAAATTATCCCTTTTCACCGTTTTTAATAGCTGCTAAATAATATCAACAAAAATGAGTGGAAATAGAATATTACCATCTATGAACGTGTCCATTAAAAGTCAGCCTTGGTGCTTGTTTGTGTTGATATATTTAAGTATTTAGTAAAAGGTGGTTAGAAATTAAATAAGGAATTGAATGGTATGAGTTATGAACCATTTATACAAGTATTCTTACATTCTTGCTAAACATGCTAATCTATTCCAAGCTATTAGCTACAAACTTAGCATTGTAAAAGGCACAAGAACATTTTTTCTTTTCAAAACATTCAGACATTCAGATTTTGCAAAGATCAGCTAATGCAAAAGGATAAAAGTTGTGTATGTATCATTTTGTTGATATTTAGTATTATAACATTTTTTTCTTTTAATTTATGGCTTTTAAATCACGCAAAAATAATCCTAAATGTCCTAAATGCATGACACTACCACAGCCATGTTTTAAAGAGGAATTATTGTTCATTTGGTAAGGTGCAGTGTTGCTACCCCCTGGCCCCTCTAAAGCCACATCAATCACCTTGTTTCACTGATGCCTTACATGATCTGATGGCGGACTCCAGTAACTATTCCTTGTTCCTTGACAATCTGTTTTTTGAGAAACCTGTTGTCCACAAAGTGTGAGTTAAACATCCCGATGTCCTTAATTTCATTTGGTCTTCACAGCCGTTTATTATCCTTATTATTATTATACTTTCTTCTATGTATTTGGCAGGAAGCCCCTCCAAAAGGAGATAGGCCTATGGCACCTAGACGTGGCTCCATCCCTGACTCCGGAGAGTCAGTGTATACAGGAAGAGGCTGAATCACTCTCCACCCTCAACAGTATGTTGTTCTATTGACAACTTTTTAAAAAATAATTTTCCCAGTTACCCAGCTCAGTTTGTAGTCCATTGAAGCCGTTTTAAATTTAACTGACCCATTAACAATTTTTAGATTCCAGGGGTTTCAATCTCTCTGGTTCCTTCAGGTTTACTGTACTTCCACCCACAGCTTCAGAATCATCAAACCCATTTTTACATACACAAATGTACATACATCCATTTCAGGTCTGATCTTCAACAAAAAACGTCATTGTCTCCAAAGACATTCTGTCCAGCCAGTCTGCCTTGCACAAATGCCCTCAGCAACAGGAAGTCTGGCCTCCACTGAAATACCCTTTTCCAGCATAGCAAATGTCTGTCCCAAACAACTCAAACACACACTTCCTGACTACTCTCTATTTGTCAGTTACTGTTACACAAAGGCACCCAAAGCTGACAAAACACTCCCCTTTATCAGGTATAAATTACTGTTTTATTCCTTGATTAGACAGAGAGTAATTGTCCCAAGCATTAACGCTGGTACCGCTCCCTGGACACGAAGTGTTGCTGAATGCTGTAGTTCTCCTGTTGGTTTCTGCAGACCTGTGGATCATTTTTGTATTGTCAATTGATTTTGCAAATAAACATCTCTTTCAGTAGCTGCCTCTTAATTCATAACCTGCCCATTCAGTTCAGTTATTTAGTTTACAACACGTTTGTGCTGTTATTGTACCACTTTGTCTTAATATTATATTACTGTTATGATTATGATTCCGTAAATATAGAGCTCATAATTTGCTCCCCTAAGGAAGTCCTTAATGAGGCAGAAAGACGCTGCTGCTAGTTGTGCTATATTTTATTCTTCACTAGGCCCAAAATGTGATGTAATACGTAGGCTTTCTGGATCATTGTTTACTGTATTTCTGTTCTTGTTTTTATTGTTGTATTTTAAGTTTAATTGCAAGTTTTTTCTAATCATTTGTGATGTGACTGTCAGATGATCTTTTTGTAAATATCCAAATTAAAGATGAACTAACTCTGAACCTTAATGTTCTTTTTGACTTACAGGTCACTCACAGTCGTCGCGTTCATTAAAAGTTTTTGCTGGTCTTGAAGACGAGACTTTTTTTAACAACGAGAATTTTGGAGAGATTCCGGAGACCCGTGGTGGCGCCAGCAGCAGCAAAAGCAGCAACACATGTGATGCCCTGTGGGAAGTCGAAGGATACAGGGGTTATTACAGTGGGAGTGACAGAGGAAGAGATGAATTCCTGCAGAACACCAGTCATGTGGAGGACAGCAGGAGGCATTTGGCTCTGGACGGCTTTAAAGACCCTCCTCTACGGAGAAGGTATCTCAACACCCAATCATATTCATTCCTGTAGTTGTGAATTTATAAGCTGTTATACCTGAAACCCTAAAACCTTGATGGAAAGGAGAGATATTAATGGGGTAGATGGTTGGGATTGGAGACCAGAATTTATTTGTCTTACACAAGTGAGTTAAAAAAAATTCCATTTAACTGGAAAAAAAATTCCATTTAACTGGAATTGGTGTCATAACTGTTTAAAGGAAACCCCAGATTAAATCATTTGTTACAATTCAAACCCAAAAAAGTGTCTCTATCTACCATGTTTGCCTTACCGTCAGAGGAAAGTGTGGCTATTCAAACAGTTGTTCAAACTTCATATCTTCTTTTCCTCTCCCCACAAAAGCTTGTTCAAGGTTCAGAAGTTGAAGACTGGAGGTGACTCACACATCTCAAATAGCAGCAGCAGCAGCAGCGGCAGCAGCAGCAGCAATCTGACAGCATCCAGACCTCAAACTTTTCTCACTCCGGTTACCATGGCGACAACTCTTCCCTCTCAACAGCTGCCCAGGGTGACAGTTTGCAAAGCAGATCTTCCTCCCCTCCCACGAAGGCCCCCTCTGCCGCCTCCGCTTCTGGGCTCATCTGCGGCATGTGGTCGACCCACGGAGGAGACAGCAGACTCAGAGATGCTGGACAAGGTCACAAAGAGAGCTTTTGTTCCGCCCATGACGCCTCAGCCACTCTGCATACAAGGTGCTGCGCTGCACTGACAGAGACACAGACACACATGCTGTGACATTCTACCACTGTGTTACCAAACACTTACCATATACTGTAGCTTATATAAAGTGTTACAGCTAATGAGGTTTTCTGAGCCATCTGTGGCAGTCGCTGCCTGGCTGTGTTTAATTGTGAAGAGGTAAAATGAGGTGAGGTCTCCTCATCGACCCCTCCAGTGTAATGAAGCAGGACGGGCACTAGGTGGTGTATCGAAGTAGTGGGCCATATTAATAAATTACTTTTAATACTGATTTTTAGAACAAATACCAACTTCTGAGCTTGAATAAAATCAACTGTTTCATATAAATGAATTAAAGTTGGATTACGTTTCAATTCTGCACCGTTTAGGATCATCTGGAGCTGAAGTTTTGCGTCCTGTTTCTGAAATACGTATCCTTTTGTTTCCTAAAAGAATTGAGACATTACATTTGGTACAGAATTCTTGGATTTCTCTTAACTGTGACATCACAGCGTCCAAGTTCAGATCTGTCTTCAAGGACTTCCCGTTTTTCAATTACGTTCAATCCAAAGCCCTTGATGATGTAAGAAAACATAACTCACATAACAGCTCTTATTGTGTTATAAAAATCTGTTATACTCTGAGTGGAGATTTTAATATTCTATTTGTTTACAGATTCTTTACACAGATAAAAACTTTGTGGCGTGTGCTCCCACTGGTTCTGGTAAAACTGTGTTGTTTGAACTGGCCATCATTCGTCTTCTAATGGAGACATCGGAACCTTGGAGAGATGTGAAGGCCGTGTACAGTAAGCAAACATTTGGTTTGAATGGGATTTGATATAAGTTTTAAAATTGGAATTAAAAATTCATTGTAATGGGAAGAAAAATTAGGAATGTATATTTTTTATTATATCACACACAAAGCATTGCATTGAATTGTTACACTTTCAGTCACTTCCAAGTTTGTAGAAGTGAAGTATAGTGCCTATAATATAGTATTATATAGTACTAAAATATCATATAAATACAGTACTATATGCATCTATATGTCATCTGACATGCATTTCTCTACTGTTTTGATCTTTCTGGCTCTTTCCAGTTGCACCCATCAAAGCACTGTGCAGCCAGTGCTTTGAGAACTGGCAGAAGAAATTTGGTCCTGTGGGCCTGAGCTGTAAAGAGCTGACGGGGGACACGGAGATTGATGACTTCTTTGAAATTCAGGACTCCCACATCATCTTGACCACGCCTGTGCGTCACGTAATTCTGAATCTGAACCAAACCAATGCATGAACATTTAAAGAAGTGAAATAATTTAAACAATTGGAATAGAATTTATGGATTTCTCCTTCAGGAAAAGTGGGATAGCCTGACACGGAAGTGGAAGGACAACTGTCTGCTGCAGCTGGTCAGGCTCTTTCTCATAGATGAGGTCTGTGATTATTTTTTTTCCTTTTTTTTTTCGTCGTCACTGGTTACTAAGCATCATGTAGCATGGTTGCTAAAATCCCTGTTTAAATTACAATACAACCAAATCATTGCCATTCTTCCTACTCAAGGGCCATACCTTCATGTGATTTAATTATTTCATTTGAGGAAATTCTTGCATGCTCTAGCTTTAATGCTAACGTTCAGTTTTACTTTTTTCAGGTGCATGTGGTCAAAGACACGACTCGCGGGGCCACGTTGGAGGTGGTGGTGAGCAGGATGAAAGCAGTTCAAACCTACAGGAACCTGCTGAATCCAGAAACAGGCCTTTCTATGAGATTTGTGGCTGTGTCAGCCACCATACCAAACATCTCTGATGTAAGTGGCAAAAATCGATTAGGGCAACACCACTTTTATTTGTATTTGAGTTCAACTGAGCCAGTAGTAATTCAGTTGGTGTGATGTTTCTTTATAATCAGATAGCAGACTGGCTGTCTAATGAGAGCGGCCCTGCCACGTATCTGGAAATGGATGAGAGCCACCGTCCCGTGAAGCTGAGGAAAGTGGTGCTGGGATTCCCCTGCGGCCAGAACCAAACAGAGTTTAAATTTGATCTGTCCCTCAACTACAGGATGGCCAATGTCATACAGACATACTCTGACCAAAAGCCAGCCTTAGTGGTGGGGGTAGAAATTTAACATTTATAAATTTCAATTTCTTCTTTGTCTAATTTTATTTTTATTTTTTTTCTGTAGTTTTGTTCAACAAGGAAAGGAGCCCAGCAGTCGGCTGGAGTGCTGGCGAAAGACGCTCGATTCGTCATGAGCATTGAACACAAGCAAAGGTTCGTGTGTGCCCTGTGTTTTGCATAAAATGAGCTGAAATCCAGACCTTCTTCACTTATTGATTATCTGCAATATGGTTTAGATTGATACAGTATGGAAACTCTCTTCAGGATATAAAACTGAGAGGTGAGTCTTCAGGAAACTAAGCTACACAACAAGCAACCATTAACTGACTGAGGTGAGTCTTCAGGAAACTAAGCTACTACTAAACATTAACTGAACTTAATAGACACTTAATAAACACCATTATGTATGTGACACAGACTTGGTGATGTTAGGAGTCGGGTACCACCATGCAGGAGTTTCCTTGTCTGACAGGAAGGTCATCGAAGAGGCCTTTACTCGAGGAGAGCTTCCTGTCCTTTGTGAGTCTTTTAATGTAAATTGTTGTAAAACTGCACCATCGCACCACACGGTGCTGTGTTTTATTTAGTTTGTAACACTGTAGACGGAAGCAGGAAGTTCTAGGGTCAGATGCCAGCCATCGATCGCTACAGTATTGTCAGCGAGATGCACTGTAAAACATCCATGTTGCTACATGCAATTATGTAAATTGCAACTTTAGCAAAAAGACCAGACAGATAACATGCTAGGTTTGTCAATAAAGCAGCATCTTCATTAACATCCTGCTCAATTAGCATGTCCTTCAAATTCAGTGCAGTTTTAGTTTTGCACATGCATACAAGGTTTTTGTTTTTGTTTTCGGGGTCCTAGTTACTACCAGGACTCTGGCCATGGGGGTGAACCTGCCAGCTCATCTGGTGGTAATTAAGTCCACCACACAGTATGTGTCAGGCTCCTGTGAGGAGTACAGCGAGGCAGATCTGCTGCAGATGATTGGCCGGGCAGGAAGACCACAGGTAACAGTGGAGGATGTTGATATAGTTTTATATATATATATATATACACACACACACACACCATGTTGCTACATTTAAATATTTCCCTCCTTCCTCCAGTTTGACACTTCAGCAACCGCAGTGATCTTGACAAAGGCACAAACCAGAGACAAGTATGCAAAACTTATGAATGGAGCGGAAATTATTGAGAGCAGGTACAGTAAATAACTGCCCAGAGTTTCACTGTGTGATTATTGAGAGCAGGTACAGTAAATAACCGCCCAGAGTTTCACTGTCATGTGCATGCAGAACAAGTCACAGTGCTATTTTTTTTTTTTTAAACCCGCAGCTTACACTGTCACCTAGTAGAGCACCTGAATGCTGAGATTGTTCTCCAGACAGTCAGTGATGTCAACATGGCTCTGGACTGGATACGTTCCACCTTCCTCTACATCAGAGCCCTCAAGAACCCGGCACATTATGGTTAGAGTTTAAAGGATGGTTAGAATTGAATTATATAGATCACTGCTGTGTTTGTTACTGTATGGATTCATGTGCTTCCAGGCTTCTCCACCGACTTAGACAGACATGGAATTGAAGCAAAACTACAAGGTGTGCCAGCTTTAAAATTCACAGAAGTAACATGTGACTAGGACTATCATATGATTGGTTAAAACAGATCAGCTCAGTATTATCTGCATAACAGTGACACATTTTTTAAATTCCTTCCTTAGAACTTTGCCTGAGGAACCTGAACTCTTTGTCCTCCATTGATCTGATCCACATGGATGAAGTCATCAACATTAAACCAACAGGTAGACAAGGGTTTCAATTGTTTCCTACGTAACAATACAGATACTATTCTGGTGAGTTGTTCATCTTTGCTCCACACAGATGCTGGCAAGTTGATGGCCAGGTTCTGTGTTGCTTTTGACACCATGAAACAGTTCTACCAAGTGACCGGCACTGAGAACCTCTCTGATTTGGTAAACAAGTAGAACTCAAACTGCGTTCTTTGTAATATTCCAAACCAACTCAAATAAAGTTTTACACAGCACAGACATGACATAATGATGTCTTGTTAAATATAGATTGGGCTCCTGTCCAAGAGCAGGGAGTTCAGCGACATCCAGCTGAGAGTGAATGAAAAGAAGACACTGAACACTTTGAACAGGGATAAGAACAGGACCACCATCAGGTCAGTGCCACAGTTGGTCATCATAATAACATAAAAGACTTACTGAGAGTTGGTCATCATAATAACATAAAAGACACACTGAACAATTACTTATAATAATAATAATAATAATTTTATGTTCGTTTCAAGATTCCCTCTTGAAGGAAAGATCAAAACTGCTGAGATGTCCCTCTTGAAGGAAAGATCAAAACTGCAGAGATGAAAGTAAACTGGTGGGTTTATTAATTCCCTATTAAAATTATTTTTTTATTATCATTCAAGTGTCTGCTGTATTCTAATCACACCTTCATTTCTCCTTCTTTAGTTTGATACAGGCTCAGCTGAGTTCCATCTCCATTCAAGAGTTTGGACTCACACAAGAAACAGTCAAGATTTTCAGGAACGGCTTGCGCATCAGTAAATGTAAGCTGGATCTCTCTGGAATGATAAGTGATAACACCGTATTGGATTGGTTACTTTACTGTCACTTTTAATACTCAACAGGTTTGGCAGAGTTATTGAGTCAAAAATCCACGACTGGTTTTTCTGCTTTGCTAAACTCCCTGATCCTGGCAAAGTGTTTCAGAGCAAAGCTTTGGGAGAACTCGCCCTACGTTTCCAAACAGCTGGAGAAGATCGGTGGGTTCAAGACTACATACAGTTTTTACACAATGTCTTCTTAAATGAAAGCAATGATAATAAAAAAATTATAATATTCTGTGTTTAAGGTCAGACTTTGTCGACAGCCATGGTGAATGCTGGACTCACTACTTTCAGCAAAATAGAACAAATTCATGCCAGAGAACTGGAGCTGGTCAGTTTAATGTAGTCTCAGAGAACTGGAGCTGGTCAGTTTAATGACTTACCACTTACCGTGATTAAATTATTTTAAAAAAAAGGGTTTACCTTTACCTAACATTACAACTTTTTTAAACTATAGATCGTCAACAGGCATCCGCCATTTGGCAACCAAATAAAAGACTCTGTCATTCATCTCCCTATGTATGAAGTTACACTGGAACAGGTAGTGCTTTTATTTACACTTATATTTATGTAGTACTTTCCACTAGGTGGTTCAGTTGAGACTTCATCTCTTTGTTTCACTGCATATGATACATTTTTTGTATTTGGTAGCTTCCACGGTACAGCTGTGCTACGGCCGAGATTGTGGTGAAGGTGAACCTCAAAAATCAAGCCCAGCTGCTCTCCAAGAGAACGGCCCCAGACCATCACTATGTCTCACTGATCCTGGGAGACACTGACAACAAAGTTGTTTTCCTACAGAAAGTCCCGTAGGAAAAAAATATTTAATCTTCCTTTTTTCACTATATATATATATAAATATATGTCACGCAGTTGTTCATTATTCCTGTGTTTCAGGGACATGGTTTTGTTGAAGTGTGGAACATGGTCCAAAAAGATAGAAGTGGTGAAGGCTTCAAAAGGAGAGGAAATCAGTGTCAATCTCATCAGCTCAGAATATGGTAGGATAGAAAACCCTCCTTATTATGAATCCTTTATCAGTCGATACACACCACCAACACATCCTGCCAATTCCTGTCTTACAGTGGGCTTGGACATCCATCAGAAGTTCAATGTCTACTATTCTGGAGCCAGAAGGTTTGGTGCTGATAATCCCAATAGTATAGCACATGATCCTCCTGCACCGAGTCCACCATCCAGACGTCAGGCTTTGTCCCAGCAGGAAATTACAACATTTGTGAACAAACAAGGCACAAATACTGCAGGTTCGTTATTTAAAAGTTACATCATTTAAACTGTAATTTGATGCTGGACATAATTAAATAGTAAAATGCATATGTGTTTTTGTAGCCGGACCAAACAAACGAGAGTGTAACCACTTCTGCAAGAACAAGGAGCTCTGTGGCCATGACTGCTGTGAGACAATAATCCCACACTTGATTAATAAATCCCTGCATAATAGGCGTTTTGCATAACTTACTGTTTGAGGAAATAATGATTTGTATTCATGTCTATCCATATGTTACATTCCATTACAAGGTAAGGTTGGAGTATCTGTGGCAAAGAAGAGGTCAACGGGTCAAGAATCCGGTTTCTCCTCCTATTTGAATGATCTGCGGACCAGGTGTGACACACTGGCACAGACTCCTGTCAAGCGACTCAGGGTAAGGATGTTAAAAAACTAGACAAAAAAAAGGACTGTACATGATACTAGTATAGTAGATACTAGTACATAAAGATACATTTGCTCATAATTTCAGACGAACCAAAATCTATTTTCTAATATCAATAGACTCACAATGTTTTTACATAATGTTATTTCCTTAGATGAAAATGGATGAAACGTCTGTCAACATACAAGAGTTTGCTTACCAGCCTCAGCCAAAGCTTCCTTCTGTTTACAGGTATTTTCAGAACTACAGAGTTTACTTCCTCAGTGGCTTTATAAACTGCTGGAAAACACATGCTAGTTTTAGAGCTTTAAGCTAGTAAAACTGTCAGCTGACAAGTTGTCTGTGATCAATAGGTATGGACGAGCTCACAGTGAACCATTAGTGAGACAGAACGCTGAGATTGTAGATCTGACAGGAGAAGACTGCTTCGGTCCCACGGAAAGAGTCCATTTGGACAATGCTGACAGTGGTAGGTCATGTTAAGAAGATACTGTAACGCTGAAATAATCATATGTAGAGTGATAGGTCAACAATAGCCTTTGTCTGTATTGTGTGTAAACAGTGTATTTCCTCTTTCTGTCATATCATTTTCCCTTTATATAGATTATTATGAAAATGATGGGGACATGTACATGGTGGAAGAGACCTCACAGACCCCTGCCACACATCATTCTCACCATCAAAGTAACGTCAAACCAGTCACACACTGTCTGGACTGTCTGATTACAGGTTGTAGATTGTAGATGTTTTTTGATATTTGTATCCTCTGTCTTCAGGTTCCTTTGTGTGGCAGAAACAAGACACAAGTGGTTGGAGTCAAGGCCTTGAGCAGAGTACAAACCAGATCAATACTTCCAGCTCTGGTTACTCCCAGAGAGTCATTCCTGTAACCAGTCAAGTCACTCACGGAGCCACCGCTTCATCCTTCCAAATACCACCAGTCAGCTTTGACCTGGGAAATGAATGGGACGACTGGAGTGATTTCGATGATGAGAAGTTGGTGCGTGCAGCTCAGACATCGTACGAACCAGACCCTCAAATCCGAAAGAAGCATGAGAACAAGACACCAGGTGAAGCATGAGATTATTTCTGGAGCTGATGAAATAATATTGGTATTTGTTTAGCCTAAAATGGCACATTTTGTCATCTTTCAACCAACAAATGACCTGCAATAAATTAGGGCACACAGTTAAAAGGCTTTACATATTACTTCTTGTTGTTATGGCATAGATTTGACATGTGCACTCTTATTAAATGTGTTTTCTCTACTACAATATCAGCAGCTGCCATCGTCACTTCCTCCTTAGCCCAACCCAACTTGAACACTACCAGGACACCACTGAGGTAAGGAGGAAAGCTAGACCTATATCACATTCAGTGTTTTTGATATTAATTTAAAGAAAATTAATTTATTTTTCAGAACAATTTCGTCCATGGTCACAGTCAGGCCAGAGAATAAACACACACTTGACTGTAATAATAAGGTAAGTGAGCATGTTTTTACAAAGATTTCATGGCAAAAAATTGTAAGTGCATTGTGGTGGATGAACAGTGTTATTTCTTCCCTTTCTGCTTGTGCAGAGATTGAGCATCATCCATAAACAGACATTAAATACATTAGAAACTTGCCTTAAACAGACGCCTGAGCCTCAGGCAGCCATGGGGTTTGATTTCTTTTCAACACTAAGTGTCGGAGCAAACACCGGCTCACATGTCAGCCAAAGGTATAAACGTATTGCTTCATTAAAAGGATTTCCTTTTTGTCTAATGAAAATGTTTTTGGGATAAACATTAAAAAACGTTATTGATGTTTTCCATTTTTATTGAGGTAAACCTCAATAAAAACATGCTTTCTTTCTCTGACAAATCTTTTCTTTTTTAGTGTCAACAACAAAGAGGAGGAGACTTTGTTTGGAATTTTTGATGGCATATTATAAACGTGATTGTCGTTAACTGATGTGAGGTCATTATATTCATATGTTTTTGTTCATATTCATTGAATGTGTGGTTGAAGTGTTTACCAGTTAGTAAAATATGATTATACCTACACAAAAAACAATTTGCTGTTAAATTAACATGTTCCCTTTGTAACACGTTTGCATTCCTTTATTTATTAAAGGGTGTTCAGTCAGTCACAGAGTACTGTCAATGATTTATTCAATATTAATAAGAAAATATCTTATTTAATATTTTATTTAGGACAATGTTATATTTCAAACAATTGGTGGGACGCAAAATAAATTATGATTTTTCCTCTAGTTTATTCAGGAATTCCACATATCAAATTATAGATATCTGAATTGAGTATCAAGTTAATTTATAAAAAAACTTAAATACTGCAAATTGATATAGTCATTAATTAATACATTTTATTGTTTAGTGAGTCTTTCAATACTGCTTCCGGGTTGTGCCCACTTGAAAATCTCGTGCATTAGCTGACGTAACGCGAGAATTTTATGTCACTTTTAGCGCGGAGTTTGCTGGCGGAAAAATACTCTCCCTGATGCAGTTCTGGACGGACAGAGTAAGTTTTAAACTGTTCCTTTATTGTTGATGACTTTATAGTTTGCTTATACATTGTTGTTTCAACTTCAGGCCAAGTCTAAGAAAACTAGACCTTTTTTGTTTAATGACAGCGCTGAATGGGTCTTTTCACTCAAACCTTCGTTAGCCCGTTTGACAGCCCGCAGCTAACAGAATTAATTTGTTAAAAAGACAACATCCGCAAATACGCTTTTTTCGATTCTGAAATACTCAGAGTTGGTCTCAAGGTCAAATTTTTTATTGTTTTACTTTAGATGGCGATGTCCCCTGTCTGCAGTGAAAGCTTTATCACCGGTGGAAGCGACGTAAGAAATGACAAAGCTCAAAGAAAAAGGAATGTTTCACGTAAGTTTTAACCATCCAAGACCTGAAGAATTAAAGTCAAGTCATTTTGAAACTTCAAGTAGTTAAACAACTGCTTGGTCAACAATTTTTAGAATGATTTAATGTTGTATTAAACAAAAACAACAACTGATTTAATGTTGTATTAAACAAAAACACATAGAGTTATTAGTAAGCAATTTGTAAAATGTGTACAACGTTATCCAAATCACAATTATCAACAATGTTATGACTGAACATAACTGTTATTTTCCTCTCCAGGAGATGTGGACGTAGACATTGAGTTCCTTTACAAGTCTATTCCCCAGGTGGCCAAGGTTTTCCACATCATAGACAAAATTGGAGAAGGTACAGGGCTGTGCAAACTCTTTTGTTTGAGAATTTGAAATAAATACTACTGTCTGCTGAGTGGCGTTTGGCTGATTATATGAAATCAGCATAGATCACAAATTTCCGTGTCCTGAATCTGTGCGTTAGGTACCTTCAGTTCAGTTTACCTGGGTGAGGCTCAGCTGCGCGATGGGAGGAAAGAGATGTTTGCTCTCAAGCACCTGATCCCGACCAGCCATCCCACCAGGATTGCTGCTGAGCTTCAGTGTCTCACTGTGGCTGGGTGAGTCTGAGCACCACTTATTTTTATTTGGAAAGCTGGAAAAATGTATACCTTATGGATGCATTGCTTTTTGTGTTTCAGTGGCAAAGAGAATGTGATGGGGGTGTCCTATTGCTTCAGGAAGGAGGACCATGTGGTGATTGTCATGCCTTATATGGAGCATCAAGCTATTGTGGTAAGTGTGTGTTGGTGTTGGTTTGGGATGAAACCCAAAAAATATTAGTGCTGCAGGATCTGAGGAAAAACGTGCCACAACAGTGTTATTTAAGGAGAACACAGACACAAATTCATACTCTAACCTGATCTTTGAGCACTTTTGTACACTTTAAGACTCTGCTATTTGCATTTTGAGAAATCTTTTAGGCACTGATAAAACTTAGGACACATTTAATAACAAAAGCAATACAAATAAATTCAGCAAAAATCTGCTTGGGGAGTGTGTGATATCTATACAATTTTGCACTCTGGTTTATTCATTAATTATTATTTTAGAATGGTGTCATTTTGGTAGTTGTATGTGGCCCATTTTCTCATTTTTCTTCCACAATTGTTATTCATTAATCCTTCATCAGTGTTGTTTCCATGCACGTGTGGATTGTTTGGAAATGTTTTTGTTTTACTTCTAATCCAATCATGATGTATCTGTCAGGACATCATCGGCTCGCTGACCTTTGAAGAGGTGCGTCTGTACATCTATCATCTGTTGAAAGCGCTGAAACACATCCACCAGTTTGGCATCATTCACAGAGACATTAAACCAAACAATTTCCTCTACAGCAGGAAAAACCAAACGTGAGTATCTACTTTAAATCTACATCTGATTCTTATCTCATTTCAACCACAGGAAGTGAGTTCCAGCTGAAAATCAGATTGTCAATAATGTATCTCCGTGTGCAGGTATGCCCTGGTGGACTTTGGCCTGGCTCAGGGAACAGCTGACACCCAGATCGACCTTTTGAAGGTGGTGCGACCTAAGGCACTGAATAAAGGTGGAGGGTTCACTGGGAAACAGGACAACACTTCCACCGCTCAGCGGAGCAGAGCAACACACGCACCCCGAGCCCAGACCAAATCTGGTTCCAAAGCCTTCACCTCACTTCCTGTGCCCTCCAGGCAGTCCACTACTCTGCCACCTTCCTCTTCCTCTTCTTCTACCACCGCCAGCACAACCACATCTTCCCCAGCTTCTGGGATAGCACCAGTTAGAAAGACACGTTCTGTCACCGTCACCACCTCCACCTTTTGCACAAAGACCACAAAGGTGCTGATTTACTGGTCTGTCTGATTTGAAGTAACATGAGCACTGGGCTACAGATATGTTTGTGTTTGGTTTCTGCTTTTACAGTAGTGAGATAAGACGGGACAACCTCTGACAGCCTGAAAGAGTGATATTGTAGACTTCTTAGCAATATCTATATAAAAACACAATTTGAACAATGCTAAAACAACAATCAAGACTTCTTAGAAATATCTATATAAAAACACAAGTTTGAACAATGCTAAAACAACGATTAAAGTAATATAAAATACTTTTCATCTTCTTTAAAATGTTATATTACAGCAATGCATATTCTTCCTAAGGGAAACCCTCCCTCATATATACTCAGTATTTTAAGGAGACCTGACCTCTTGACCTAAAGAGTTGTCTCAGGCCTACAGGAAACAGATATTAACATCTTATAAGTCTGATAGGAAAAGATTTCCAAATGTTTCGTACATTCCACTGTCCAGAAAATGGTCTTTGAACCATTTCAATGCAACTATTTAGATATATTATTATATTATAACAGATTAAATATCAATATATCAATCACCATTACAATAACACAAAGGCTTTCATCAAGTGTCCCAATTTTTTGTCGTTGCTAAATTCTCTATTATGTTTTTATTCACTTACAGGATTTGAAAGGACTTCGAAAAGAGCAAAGGCCTGTGTTTGGAGAGAAGAACCTGAACAGCTGTCCTCCTGCTGCCTCTCTCACCAAACAAGCTGTGGCCGTAAGGAGGGAGGTAAGAAAAGAAAAAAAACCCAGTATGATGTTAAAATGAAGAATATTAGTTGTTTCCTCTCTTTTTGTTCTAATAATTTTATGGCTTCATAATGTCTCATTTTTGTGTTTTCTTTTTTTTTTTTAAGATTGTAAAGCCTGTGAAAACACAGGACCCAGCCATCCGCAGGCATTTGTTGACCAGTCGTCTGCCCCCTGCTGTCAGGACCCAGAGCAGCAGTCAGAGACCACATCGGTCTGTGCAGCAGAGCTTCACGTGCAGCTGCTACATGACTGACCGCATCTGCAACATCTGCATGTCCAGGTAACAAAGATGTACTTCCAACAATGGTTTGATCGTTTTGTTTCTTTAAGCATTTTGAACGAACTGAATTTTTAATGAACTGAATTTAATGAATTCCTGGTTTTGACTGTAGGAAGCAGCAGGTGGCCCCCAGAGCTGGAACTCCAGGCTTTAGAGCCCCTGAAGTCCTGACCAAATGTCCCAACCAAGGCACAGGTGAGTGACTGGAACACTTTTGAACAGCAGCACAAACACTACGTTACCTGCCTAACCCTGACCACTGACGTTCATGTTTTTGTTTTTATTGTTAACGTGCCTGTGGTACAGCCATTGACATGTGGTCAGCGGGTGTGATCCTGCTCTCCCTGCTCAGTGGACGTTATCCCTTCTTCAAGGCCAGCGATGACCTGCTGGCCCTCACTCAGATCATGACCATACGAGGCTCCAAAGAAACCATACAGGCTGCCAAGTTGTTCGGTTTGTATTTTTTAATTGTCATTTACGACGTCCTCGACCTGTGGTGTTTCTTGGTTACGACCAAATTTGATCAAATTACATCGTCTAAATGTATCGCAAGGTAAGGATTTACTTTTAATGATATTTCACCTGCATCCAGGCAAGGCAGTGATCTGCAGTCGGGAGTTACCGCGCCAGGATCTGAGAATCCTGTGCGAGACACTCAGAGGACAAAGACCGTCGACAGAAAAGGAGAAAACTCATCAGGAACCCTCACACAGCAGCAGCAGACGGACCTCAGAGACTGAGGACGACGCTAAGGGCTTTGACCGAGTCCCTGGTGAGGCCTACAACCTGCTGGACCGCCTGCTGGACCTGAACCCTGACACCAGGATCACAGCTGCTGAGGCGCTCCAACATCCACTGTTCCAAGACCTGCAGGAGGAACTTTAATAGGAGAGATGACAGTAACGTAAAAGTGTGTTTACATTGGCTGTTCACCTTTTTTTTTTTTTTCAAATATGTGTATATATAGTATTTGTACATATGCAAGTGTGTGTGTATATACATTTTTTTACTACATTAATGTAATTCAGTTCCTATTAGATGTTAAATTATTACCACTGAATTTATTTATTTATGTAATAAAGACAAAACTGACCCAACAGAGTGTTACTGACAGTTGTTTTTGCTTGTTTCATTTTAGTGTCACCTAGGACACTGATGTTTTGTCCAGATATCTGGTGGTTAATTTACTTTGTCTTGGATAAATTCTATGTGGTCTATGAAGATTCTCAGTCATCCAGGTTCATGGTTGAGGAGTTCTGTTAGGCAACTGGACGGGAATTTTCACGTGTAAAGAAAAAGGTCTCGTTCTGAAAAAAAGGAAAATGTAATTTTACTCTGTGAGACAGGGTGTACTTGTTCAACATTATTACACTGTTGCTACAAACCAAATCGGTTTCTCAAAAGTTTCTCATTATTTTTAAATAGAAAGTCCAAAAAAAAGGCAACTGTTATACAACAGATTGTCCTGAGATGCAGTAGATAGACGCTGACGTTGGAGAGTTTTCTAGGGAGTTTCCTGCACGTCGATGAGTTCCTCTACTCTCACCAACACGCTCTCAATCATGTCGAATGTGTGCAGGGCTGAGTGTAGAGCCTGAAATAGATCACATCACAACGTGCACTATATAAATATAACATCATTTCCATTAAACAAATCCTCCGGTGCACCACCAGAAAATGTCTCAAATATATAATGATCTTCTAGTTTCAATTTAGACAAAGAAACAGTTTGGTTAAGAATCATTGGTACAAATGAAACAGTCACTGACCTGAATCTGCGATTGCGACGTCATCTTAGGCAGCTTCTCATCACCGACAGACACAGAAACCTTCATTTCCTCTGTGAAAAACATCCCATCTTTCAGAACAAACCTGTCTCTGCTATTATCACTGTGTTTTTCACATTCATAATACAAGTTGTTGAGGAAAAGAAAAAGCTGCTCTGACCTCTGGTCTTGGCTTTCTTGTCCTCCATGGTGTTCTGCAGCTCTTTCTCATAATGAGCTCTCGTCATGTTCAGCCCGACTCGCAGAGGCTTTGTGAACGTATCCTCGATCTTATAAAGCTCTGTCCAGATCCCTGTCTGTGCACAAATGGCAGCAAAAAAAAAATGTAAACAAAAAATAAAGCAAAAACCCATGATGGATAGTTGAAACCTGTTCTCACCTGGTTCTCTGTCACTTTGTCTCTGATGATCAGGTAGCGCAGCAGGTTCAGAGACTCCATCAATCTGACGAAAAAAAAAAATATTGTTAAAGTTACAAACAAAAAAAACAGTAAAGTACTTGATTGGCTGATAAATGAGTACTTGTGCTCACACCTGTCCAAGTACTGCAGCAGGTCAGTCTCTGGTCCGTCTGGTAGGATGAGAACCTTCCTCAGCAGAGGCAGCAGATGAATCCCCAGGAACCAGGTGTTACTGTTACCAGTCTGGGATCAGACAGAACGACTGTGAATCCTCACAGACTGACACTAGTCTTTTTAAACAAGTTAAGAAACAACTTCTGATCCAACCAGAAACAAACACCCACAGGGTATAAACTCACCTGCAGGGCAGAGTTGATCTGGTTCTTGATGTTTTTGATGATGTAGCCCTGGACTCCTGAGTGACTGATGGCCTTCAGTGTGTACCTGTGTGTATAAAAAATATTTCGAGGTCAAATAGATAAAGAGAATATTTTTTTCTTTTCTGAAAACTCCAAGGATGAGCCTTACTGGAAGAATTTGTACTTGGCTTCAGTGTCAAACTTGTCAATGCTCAGCTGGAATATTTTCAGACCTTTAGTTCTCTGATTAGAAGAAAAAAAAGAAGCAGAGTGAGACCTTGTGTTTGTTCCTGAATCCTATTTTTATACCAAAGTTAAAACTCACTAGATCGTGTCTTGGGCACATCGTCATGACGTTCACCAAGTTCTGCAAAAGAACATAGAGAGATTTAGTAACATTAGTAAATAGTAGAGGGCAGCAACGGACAGAAAGAATCACCTTGGGGACAGTGAGGAAAGTTCTGATCTCCAGCAGGTCAGCACACAGTGTTCCGTCGTCCACCCGCAGCAGACTCTTCTCGTACAGCTCCTGTGGGATGGTGAACACACACGTTCTTCAGAACACTGAAGAAAATACCACAACAGTGGAGGACGATGAGGTTTAGCACCGGCACATCTGGTATGTTCAGGGGCAGGTTGTTGACAGTTGGGAGAGTTATACATTTTTGTTAACTTTCAAACTTCCAAAACTCAGCTGATGAATAGTCAATACCATAACTAATAATTAAGGTCAAAGGTCTTTTTTTTCCTTTTTGTGAATTATAATCTAAGGTCACACGGCGGCAGCAGGTAACAGTGTCCACTGATATTGTCTTAAATCGGCTTTAAATGCACCAAGAGATCAAAAGGTTATTTTATTAGAAAACATGAATTAAAATAATATTTCAATATATATATGTACTCACCAATCCCTTCTGAATCATGTTCTCCTCTGTTCTAAGAAAAGAAAAAATAATAATAATCAAATAATCTCCATCCAAACTCCTGTTAATGTTTTAAATATATCAACATTAAAAAAAATAGTTGGATTTTTCTGTCCTATGACGTGGCTGTGGATGAAATGTCGCTTATCTATGTCTGGTTGTTCAATTGTGCCATACGTGTCACACTTCGAATTTAGGAAATGGCTGTGATTTCATGTCAAGTTTTTACCTGGACAACAGCAGGCAGATGTGCTCCATGTTACAGCGAAGGCAGAAGACGGGACTTTAGGGAGTGGAGGAATAAAATCATTAGTTATTTTTACAAATTTGAGAATGACGTAAACTCTCATTAGACTTGTTTCTAATCGTTTAAAACAGAAGAATAATTAGTTGTACGTGATTAATTACCTGTAAACATAAGAAAAAGCATCGGCAGCCAACAGATGGACGAACACCAGGTGTGTCAAACTGGCCAAAGACTCTTTGGGATAACGAACCTCCTCCTCCAGAAATCCTGGCACCAGTTTTCTTTTCAGCACTGGCCGGTGAACCAGAGCGGTCAGAGGTTCTCCAATAGTTCTGAGGATATTCTGTATCAGGTAGACTGAGTTAAAGACATACATTTATCTTCCCAATATGGTTTTTTGCAAATAAATGGACATACCAGAATGTCTTCGGCAAAGTTCCTGAGAGGAGACACAGCCAGCGTGTCGGGTTCCTTGAGGTGTACCTCCAACAGGGGGCGACTCAAGGCCTTCATGCAGCTACAGAACAAGAAAAGAAACACATCGTTCAACTATCACTGACGCTCTCTGCCACGACATAGTCATCGTTTGGCTGGAACTCTCTCACGTACAACTTCAGCAGTTCTGTTCTCAGTTCATCTTCCTCGTCGGTCCTCTGTCTGATGGTCATCTTCTGGGTGCTGTCGCTCAGCTCGTCGCTCTTCAGCAGAGTTCGACTGACCTCCTGGACAAACGGTCTGACAAACACTATCAGGTCAGTGCAGCTGCGACAAACTGAAAAGACATCGTCCTCCTCCTGCTCTTTGGTCCGGGGCAGAGGCAGTTTGGTCACCTGGTCCAACACGGAGGACAGGGTCATGCCTAAGGAGGAGGCCTTACGGTTGCCAAGACGCATCAGGACTGAGAGGAGAAAAAATCATCAGAGGTCAGAGGTTACGTCTCTGTATGAAGCAGCAGGGCATGTGTGAGGCAGTGATGCTGACCTTTCTGCAGAGGGGTCAACAGCAGATGGACACTCTCTGCGATGGTGTCTGGATCATCATGCTCCATGTTCTCCAACAGACCAATAAGAAGCTCCTTGGGGCTGCAGGACTAGAAAAATAAAATTGAAAAAAAAAGAAAAACAAATCATTGCTATGATCTACAGTGAGACTCTTATCACCCAGCCCTCCAGAATGTTCTCTGTTATTTCTATCACCGTGGAGACCAACAAACCTCAATCAGGTGGTTGAAAATGGCCAGGCACTGAGGAACATTCCGTTCTTCTTTCTTAAGCAAAATTCCGACCAGTGGAGGCAGCAGACTCCAGCCCATATATCTCACTACCTCCTGCGAAGAGAGCGTAACAAAAGGCCATTACATAGACAGAAAAAAAACACATTTATAAACATGACGTTAGTATAAGTCTTTAACGACGTACCTTATTCTTCTCATCCAGGATAATACTGAGGACCTGGGCAACATTTCCCTCCTCAATGCACGTTCTGCCAGATATCAAGAAGACGTCCTGATCCTCACTGGTGTAGCTGTCCACAGGAAGTGCTTGCTGTATGAAAGTAAAACACAACACAAAAATATCAATGTTTATTTTAGGTCAATTCATAAGAAAAGTATTCAGCAGCTGACACAGTTCCGTTTGTTTGTAATAATATTCTAAAATAAAATTCTATTTGCAAGGGGAGTGCAGTCTAAATACAGGTAAATAGAGGACAAAAATACTTACACATCTCTGGACAACATCACTGAGCTGCTCCAGAGCCATCACTGCTGTTTCAGCTTAGGTTTGTCAGCGAATCGACTTCTTCCAACACACAGGGGAACACATGTCAATAAACACGAACAATTACCTTTAATATGTGCGCCTATAATACACTTATTACACACAAGCCACAAGTAAATGAAATATGCTAGTTTCTATTCGTTAAAACTTGCCTTGCCTTTAAACTGGACTTTTACCTTTTCTGCTGTCAAGTCAACAACTGTCAGTCTTGTCACCGGTTATACTTCTATGTCTTCTTTTATAGATAAAGACAAAAAAAGAAATAAAAGATGATGCATGTTCCAAAACAACCGGACTAAAACTGTCACGATGCCGGGCGGATTCATACAAGGCTTTGCGCAGCTTTATTGTCCAACGGCACTTTCCGTAGGAGTAATACGTCACAGGTCAGAGTTGAAGTAGTGACAGGACTGTCATGGCGGCGGAGGAGCAGAGAAGAGGTGCAGCTTCGACAAAGGCTTCAAAAAAAGGTTAATTCCACTCCCACAGTACATATCCTCCGTGTAACCCTTTTAAATTTAAACTATATTTAACTATAGTTTATAAACTGTATATAAATTACGCACGGTAGCGTGTTGACTGTAAAGCATAAGAAAATGTCTTCAGAGTTAGAGTTGTGTCATAACTTTTCATTTTTCGTATTGTCATTATTGACAGGAGGAAACAATTCCAAAGAACTTATGGCTGAACAAGAGGCAAGAAGGTGGGGAATATCGATTCAATTCTTAATTAAATAGGCTGACTGGTTGCTGTCCTACGTTATTATTATTAGTATCAGATATTGTTCAGTCGTTGAAAATATTTATTGATGATACAGTAGAAAACAGTGTTGTTGAACACACATTAAGAGAGAATGTCATATCAATTGCATTAAAATTAATAATAAAAATATGTACTTTCTTGGCTGAATGTTATATTTTAGGAGAGAGGAGGTGAGGGGAAAACTGAGGGAGACGCTAGAGCTGGAGGAAAGAGCCCTGAAGATTGTGGAACGACTTCTGGAAGACAGTGTGACTGAAGATGTCCTGGTGGACTGTGTAAGTGTCTTTTTAAAATGTTCCCATAATAGTAAATCAGATGGAATTCAGTTTTGTTGACCATATTCTGCTATTCATGTTCCCTATGACATATGTTACTGGACATGATGATTTATTATTATTGTATTACTGTATATGATCACCCACCGTCTAGTCCTAGTTTCTGTTCCACAGTCCTTATGTTGACCATCTGTGACATGTTTGTCCTATTCTAACAGGCCAAATTCATCACTCCGTCTTACTATAAGGATGCTGTTGAGGAGAGATTTATTGTTAAACTCTGTGGTTATCCCATATGTCCAAATAAACTACTCAAGGTAAGATCATTCGTAACATTCTAA
Organism: Cynoglossus semilaevis; assembly: GCF_000523025.1. NCBI lineage: Eukaryota > Metazoa > Chordata > Actinopteri > Pleuronectiformes > Cynoglossidae > Cynoglossus > Cynoglossus semilaevis. The sequence continues at coordinate 4,529,666 of NC_024326.1, forward strand.
ATCCTTTGTAGGAAGTTTAAGTTATTATTTAAAAAAATAATATGTATATATGTTGTCCTCATAGATCCCAACCCAACAGTATAAAATTTCAACTAGGACGAATAAAGTGTACGATATTTCAGAGCGCAAGGTAAGACTTTTTATTTTAAATTGAAAAAAAAAAAAAAAATATATATATATATATATATAACACTCAAACAATGTTTTTCTTTTTGTTTTGCATGCAGTGTTTTTGTAGTAATTTCTGTTACAAAGCCTCCAAAGAGTTTGAACTGCAGATATCAAAGACACCACTGTGGCTCAGGCAGCATGAGAGGTACAGTACGGCCCAAACTGCAGTCGTACTTTTCTAATATTTTGACGACATAACAGCATTTCCTTCTGTCTTCACTGACAGCCCTCCTGAAGTAAAACTGAAGAAGAAAGGTGATAAGTATGTATTCTATTATTTAATTAGACACTTAAAAAATAGCTCTCTTTTCTAATCTGACTAATTCTAATGTCTTTTTAACACTGGTTTTAGTGGGAGCTCTGGTGAAGAGGTGGTTCTGTCACAGAAGTGGCTCCAGGAGGAAGATATAGAGAATCCATCGGCAGCTCAGTCCGCTGATCACCACAGCCTTCCTACTCACAGTGACAGCAGTGACTTGGAGCAGGAGCAGGACTTTGTCTCCAGTGTGGTCTCACGGCACCATGGACCCAGGGTGCACTGGGGCGACCTGCCTGACCGATCAGGTGAAGCCGGGCGAGGACAACGGGGAAAGAAAACGACGAGGGAAAAATTGAATGGAGTGGTGAATGGGGAGAACAAGCATCGTCTGCAGTGTAGACACAAGGAGAAGGAGGCGGGGAAAACGAGTGAGAAAGATGACACGACAGACTCTAGAACTGATGCGGAACGTCTTCTAGAACAAGGGAAATGTGCTGTGGAAGAAACTACGGCTAAAATGGACCAGTGCAGTTTGTCTGGAACAGCCACACCCACTGTTCCTACACTTGGAGACCTGACAGATGCACAACAAACTACTGTCTCAAACCCAGAAACAGAGAACACACCACCGTCCTATCAGGACAGCCCCAGTGCTGCCGACCCTGGACTCCACATCACTCAGGTGGGTATGAGTAAGAAAGGAGCAGCAGGTCTGCGTGATCTCCTGAAAATCCATAATGTGGCTCCCAAACCTGAGTCAGTGCACTTGAATCTATTTGAACACTTGAAGAGAACCCTAAAGGAATGGATCACAGAAGAAACATTCAGGTTTCTCTACGGTGCTGACGGTTTCACGAGCTCCACATACACTGAAGAAAAGGAGGAGGATGAAGAAAAGGAGGATGAGGAGGAGTTGGATGAAGATGACATTGAAGAAGAGGTGAAAGAAATGGATTTCGCAGGAGCTGATGCTGGTGTGGTAAAAAGGCCGTCAGCTCCAGTCCCAGACTATCAGGCTCTAAGGAAGGAGACGCAGCAGCTGGAGCTCAGAGTCAAGGAGTTTTATAAAGGGACGTGGATTCTGCCAGAAGAGGAGGAGGGGGCTCCTGGTAAACAGAAGGTAAGGGAACCATTTAAACAAAGAAAATACAGGAAAGAAAACAGCAGTCCCATTTGTTATAAGAGGCAGTAGCCACACGAGGGCACTGTAACGGATTAAAACAGGGTTTTATTGACGCGTTATCCTGTTGCTGGTTTGATTTTTATTCTGTAAAACCACTCACACGTATCTTGTCGTTTGTCGTCCACCAGGTGTCAGTAAAGGACCAGGGCAGGACTGAACCAGTTCTACCTCTGGTTGACTCTCAGGCTCAGCACATCATTCAGAAACGAATCGCAGTGGAGAAACTCAGCAACTGGTGTGTGTATATTTAATCTAAACTGCACCAGTGCAGAGACCTGAGGTTCATATTTTTATCAGCAGTGAAATAAGGAATTATTTTAGTGGACACGTGGTAGAAACTTCGCTTCATCCTCTGAGGTTTACATGTTTACTGACTGTTTGTACCCAAACTGTACTTTTCTTCTTCTCTGCAGTCTCAGAAACATTGTGGGTCCACTGCGTCTCACCATGAGTGATGTCTCCCCAGACCTGAACAAACTGGTTAGGACATTCAGGTCAGTACAAATCTGTTTAAAAGATGGTAGGTTTATACTCTCAAAACATCTGTTAATGCTTTATTTTTTTTAAGTATTTTTTTATTTCTTGTTCATCATTGAAATAACAAACGAGATATATTACCTGTATGAATACTATACACATTACATTAAACCAGTACTCAAATAGTGGGGCGGGACCCCTGGGGGGGCGCGTCAAGGTGCCAGGGGGGGCTCCATGGGATGGAATAATGCTTGAAGGATAACAAGCCTCCAGTCACTAGGTGGCAGCAACTTATGCAGTGGTTTGTCCAGATAAAAATATACATGTTATCAGGTTCTCAAAGGGGGGGGGGGGGTGGAAAATAATTAAGCACCACTGCATTAAACCGTCCTGACAATCACAGTGAATCAGACAATGTCGGGTTTGATTTAAGATTTGTTTTTCTTCATAATCATCAATATTTTTCAGTTTACTCGGACATGGAAATGTCAAATTGTTCATCACTCTGTCCAAATCCTCAACAGCCGATGACACACTCAGCGGCCGTTGAGTCGACGGTCAGTCTGCTGTCACAGAGGAACAGGAAAGAGATTTGTGATCGTTTTCACACTGAGTGTGTGAGACGTTTGAATTGATAAGAACTCCCTCAGGGCGGTGAGTCAGCTATCAAGTTGACTCATTTATTTCCACCCTAGTTCCCAGTACCGACCCCTGACCCCCGTGACCTCACTCTGATTGGGGTATTTTATAACTGTATTGTTTTTAAATCGTAGAGTGTACGACGGTGATTTAAAAGAGTAGAACAAAATGGTATATACACAGGACTGTCACAGAGGTAGTACACACTGTACTTCATCAAGTATTCTAGGGTATCTCCTGGTTAAATACTTCACTGGTTTCACCACAGGTTCACCAACACGAACATCATCCATAAAACTCCAGAGTGGACCCTCATCGCCGTGATCCTCCTGCACATGTGAGTTTACTGCGTGTGTGTGTGTGTGTGTGTGTGTGTGTGTTGCTGCCCTATTCTATTATCAATGTGTTGAGTCAGTAATCAAAGACTGGTATTGTAGTGTACGAGGCTAAAAGGTCGACCGTTCGCAACATCATTTTATTGGTAAAATCGGAGGTTCATAGTGTGGCATTGTGTCAGGCCGTGCCATATGGTGTGTGTGTGTGTGTGTGTGTTGCTGCTCGCTCAGATCCGTGTTGCTCCCGTCTTGAGTACACAGAGACTCCTCTTATCTCCACCTGATTGGGCCTCTTAACATCCGTGATGCAGGAGGCACACACAAGCAGCCCTGTGCACTGTCATATTAAACACACACACACACACACACTTATTCTTTGGTACACATTCAGGCAGTGTGGGTTTTTTTAAATGGCCCCTGGGTGGGAAAACTTTCACCTGATGCTGGTCTAACTCTGATTTATGACCCCTCCACAACACTAACCTAAGTTTTGGGTCTTTTGTTGAAGGAAGAAAAAAAGGATGCAGTAATTGTTGTACAGCTCGAGGTATAATGTGTAAAACAAATCTGTCACACTTAAGGAAAAACAATGTTCCTATGGTTGTGAACACTTCCCCAAAAATGTGTTACACAAATATGACTACAGGCTGCAAACAGGAGTGTTTATTAGCAGAAAAGTGTGTTAAACAACTGTTCTTTTTTTTAAAAAAAAAAACCATATATTTATTCAAGAGTGTGTTAAACAACTGTTCTTTTTTTTTTTTTAAAAAAACATATATTTATTCAAGGTAGCACTGAACAGGGTCTATTCAAATACAATGTTTTGAATTGGTTTTCTTCAGGTTTGATTATCATGGCCTTTGACATGTTTAATAATGTTCAGGACAGAAGCCGTCTTTACTTCTTAAATATACTTTTAAGTCAACTTTACATAGGACATAGTTTAATTTCGAATTTTCCCATAAATCTTTTTTTTTTGTTGTTGTCAGAATCTTTTGAAATTACATGGAAAACATTAGCTTTAATGTCATGAAAAATTGTCATCAGTTTGACGTGACGTTACTTTTGTGCCTGACTGTTTCTATTATTAGTCTGTTTTTAAAAACTCTTCAATAATTCAATTATATAAGATAAGAATTTCAGACACATTGCACAGAGGTAAAATACTTTTTTTTTTAGAATTTAACTACAATTTCCTGAAGTTGTTCATGAGTTTGGCTGAAGAAGAAGAAGCCGTGATAAAACGACCTCAGGATTGGGTTTGTTGTTTTTTAAAAGGACGTCAGTTTCCTCTGGAAACACACGTTTCCCTCCAGGTTCTCTGTATGATTTCATCAGTTGTGATCTAACTTCAGGCTCCTCCGTGGTGCCATTGCTCCATCATGAATAATTTGGTGTGGTGTCTTATCTGTCTGCTGCGTGGCAGCTGTGGAGCTAGTCTGGCCCTCTATTGTTCAGGCCGGCTGAATAATGGATGCCCCCCTGCAACATTAGACCCCGGGGTGAAGCGGAGACTATCCAGCAGTGCACCTCCACAGAGGTGGACACACAACAGGTAGAGAGAGGAGGGAGGGAGGGAGGAGGAGGGGGATGTTGAGGGTTAACGCAGCTACAAACAGCTGATTTAAAGCTGGGCTGATGCTGGTTTGTGTTGACGTGACACTCGACACTGTCGCCCTCCAGCGCCACCTGGAAATCCTTAAAGAGGTTGTTGTAGTTTAGATGAAGAGTTCGTGATAGGCCGGGAAATAAATACACACCTCACAGAGATTAGGGTTTGTTTTTGTTTATCCTGAAGGTGAAGGGAAAAATGGATGCCTGTTAGCAAATCAGGTGAAACAGAACCAGGATTTTTCAGATATAAGTTGAGAGTCCTGTCAGTTTGGGAGGAACTATGAAAAAATAAATTAACAAAACTGAATTTGACTTGTTGTTTGGCTGTCAAAGAAATCAGGATGCATGATGGGAAACCATCAAAGGAGTTTGAGAGAAAGAATGAATGACAGTAAAATCGTGTGTTTTTGTTGGTGCTGAGATTTGAATACAATCTTTGTTAAAGTCTTGGATCAATATTGAGACTCAAAGTGATGAGTTCTAAAGGCTGTCGGATGTTTACGTCTCTGTACGGAATATGACCTGATTTGCAAGAGTGATATATATTTTTTTCTTTCTTTTTTTTTCACCCCAGGATGTCAGAAGTGTGTGTGGTTGTGAGAGAAGCCTTGGAGGTGACGGCATCGGTGGACTATTTGAACAGCCTCATGAAGGAGCTCGGCTTAGAGGAGCGGGATCTGTCCACCCTGGTTCACATGTTAAAAAGAAGCAAGTACAGCGAATGACTGACACACACATGCACACGGACGATGGAATCATAACAACAGATAATGATGGATAGAAATAAATGAACAGACACATTAGTTTGTTACCTGACTTGATAAAAACAGAAATCTGATGTAATGTTTAGTCCGAATTTATCACAAGTTCTGATGTTAGTACTATACTTTAGTACTTGTTTTGAAGTGTTCTGAACATTTATCATAAAAATAATAGCAGAAAAATAACTTTTTTACACTTGGCTAGCTATTAGAGCTAACTATAAAAAGCTATTTCTGTTACGTATTTGCATAGTGTTTGGTTATTTCTGGTCCATTTTCTTCCTTCTGTTGAGATAACATCCTTAGAATATCCAGTTCCGGGTGGAGTGTTCAAGAAACTCCCAAGTTTTCCAAATTCTTCCCAAACGACTTGATCAATACGTTTGCAAAAATGCCATGAATTTGTACGATACTTATATCTATGCTAGCAGTTAGCTGTCGGGTATCATGATCTACAGTAATGACTCTGCTTGTGCAGTATAATGCAGATATGGTGCATCAGCGGGAGAGTATGCACACAATCTGTGGTCAGATGTGTTCAAATCAGAGATGTGGGACTTTGCGGAGCAGTGGATGTTTGACCTGCGCTGGGACAAATAAATCACACCCAGCTTTCCCAGTGAAAACACCATGCGTTTATGGCTCCTGCTGCCATAAAAATGACGCTACCTCCCCAGACTTCCTTCACATGAGGCTTTATGGCAGCCAAATGTCATTTGTTATATGGGTATGTTGACAATGCATGTGTCTGAAAATATTTGGTTTTTAACAGGTGGCGCACGCTACGAAAACGTTATTCCTTCCAATGCACTGCAGATAGAAGTCGGAGCTGTCAGGAAGATTGGAGGCGTGATTGATGGCCGTTTCTCCTGAGCGGGCGAACAATCACTGAGGGAAGGCTGAGAGATTTTTGATGAATAGCATTGAAATGTTTTCCTGTTGATTGGGACTAGTTAGCAGGGAAATGAAGTGGGATCTTCCTTAGATAATGAAAAATGTCTGTCTTGGTCTGTAGTAGATCAGGTTGTGAAGGAGTTCAGAAGGTCAGGAGGATTTGTAGTGCAGTGGAAACAGCCATGTTGTTGTGACAGAAACCGACAGCAGTGCTATGTCCTATTGTCTCTCTTATCTCTATCATTATTGCTAAAACAAATGTCTGGTTCTGTGAGGTCAAAGATTAAAAAAAAAAAACACCTGAAAATGTATGTGTTTGAATGGAAGAGTCAGTCGCTATGGCAACGGTGCTCTGCATATACTGTATATGTAGTAGAAGTACCTGAGACTGGTGCTACTGATGTTTTAGACCATTGTTTCCCAAAGACTGGGTCGTGACCCTCAGGGTGGGTTGCAAGAGATTTCACGTTTCCCAGGAAAAAAACCCACACAGGTCGTGGGTTGTCTTGCATCACGTTTCCCAGGAAAAAAAACCACACAGGTCAAACTCAAGGCCCATGGGCCACATTTGGTCCATCACGTCAGTGTTGTGGCCCACTGGGGTCGCCAACCCCATGTTGTTTTTGGACAAACACTTTAAGGGTTAGACACGCAAATAAAATGAAATAAATCTGTAATCCAGTCGTGGGCCGGATCGGACAGTGCGGTGGGCTGGGTTCGGCCTGCAGGCCGCCATTTGAGTGTTGACTGGATGTGTTACATGCAGTGGACGTGTTCCTTCCGTACTGTACACACGAGGAGTAATTCACAGTTCTAATTCTGTAGTTCCAGTTCTTATCAGAACATGATGAATGAAGGAGGACGGAGGTGGCTGTTGTCGCAGCACCACCTGACCAAACCCCGACACTTGACTGTTATAGTCTGCGTTTTGGTGTTTTGAGTCATGGACGTATCCTACTGTGTACGTGTAACAATGTTGTTATTTTGATGTGGATATTTAGACTGTGATCGCATCGTCAGTGACTCCCGTTTTCGGCACTTGGTATGTTGATATGTGCTAATATCAGACATTAGATTTTGGATGTGACCCTTTTATTAACTATGTATTACCTCAGAGTAAAATACACGAAACAGACAGATGAGCTTCAGGAGTGACATTTTATTATTTTTCACCATGAGTCCAACAAGTTCAAGTACATCCGCTGCGTTTCCAGTGGAACGCAGGCAGTTTAGGTCATAAATTATTCAACTTTAAATATCAAGAGTTCTCAAACACTAAGCATAAATACGGTATTTCTTTATCTTCGGTTAAACCAAGCCGAATATTTAAGGCTTAATAATTAACTATATTTAACAGTAGAAAAAACAAATGAAGGGAAATAAAATAGGGTCCAAATAATACATAATTAGTGAGTAAAAAGTGCAGCGTTTCATAGAAAAACATGGACATGTGGTTCATTTGAGTCCGTGCTGTGTCTCCTTGTGCCTCCTCAGGTCCACTTTCCTCTGGAAACCTTTTCCACACAGGTCACAGCCGAACGGTTTGAAGCCCGTGTGTTTCCTGCTGTGTGTGATCAGGTTGGAGCTCTGGCTGAAGGCCTTCCCACACACCTGACACTTGTGTGGTTTCTCCCCTGACACAGAATGAAAAACAGCATTAGAGTTTCTCCATGCTTTTATGCACAATTATCACACATTTTATTTTATTATTATTATTATTTTTGGCAACTTTGGTTGCATATAATTTAAAAAAAATTATCCTCCACTTTTCTCCCCATGTCTTTGCTAATTCCTATGTATTTATAGGCTAACTATTGACTGGTTTTCTTACATGTATAAATTTGCTACATTTATTTCTAGCTCTTTGACGACTATAGCTGACATTTCTATACTTCTGGTTATTTATATTTATGGTTATTTATATCTAACTTATAGGCTACTTCCTGGACTTAAAGCGACGTGATTTTTCTGTTTATTTGGGGGTTTTATTTTTTCCTGTTTACATACATAGGCCTTAAGGAATTCTTATAGTTTCTTACCCGTGTGGATGAAAGTGTGTTTCTTCATGTCTGACTTCTGGTGGAACCTCTTGCCGCAGTACTGACAGGGATAAGGCCGTGTGTCCGAGTGGATGAGCAGGTGCGTGGACAGCGTGGAGGAGCGCTTGAAGCTTTTGCCGCAGATTTTACAGCTGAAGCTTCTCTCCTGTTAAAAAAAAAAAATCATTGACTTTAAATAAGGCCTGAATGAGGGGACAGATTTAGATGATTTTGTTGTGTTCTTCTACATTGACTTCAGTATGAAGTTGACCAAGTACCTGGGAGTGAACTGCTCTGTGCTGATCCAGGCTCACTGCGTGGCCGAAGGTTTTCCCGCAGATCCCGCACTCGAACGGCCGCGTCCCGCTGTGCGACCGGCGCACGTGAACCTCCAGGCCGTGCGGAGTGGAGAACACCTGATGGGAAGTTTAGATCCATGACATTTCGTTTTGTTACACTCTCAATAACAAATAAAAAATAAAAAATAAAAGCTGCATTAAATGGGCCGAACCTTGTAACATTTGATGCACTTGTAGGAGCTGTTGGGCTCCAGGCTGGAGCAGATAAAATCCCCCTCAGACTTGATTTCCGGCCCGCGGGGCTTCTGTTTGACATCCAGATACAGCTCGTCTGTCTCACGCATCCTGCGCATTTGTTGGGCCGTTGCAGAATAATCCTGGTAACATCCGGCCGCAGATCCTCTCTGTGAGTACAGCGGGGCCTCGGGGCTGCTCTCCTCCGCGCGGTACATGCCGATGGCTGCGCCGGGCTCCCTGTGGCCCAACTGGTGGTGCTGATGGTTGAACGGACCCTGGACCAGGTGCCGGAGCTCAGAGCTGGAGTAGGCTGACCAGGAGTAAGGAAAGAGGGGGAAGTTGAAGTGGTGACCGTCCTCCGCTGCTGGAGTGGAGCACTTGTCTAAATCTGGGGATTAGTTTGGATGGATAATGTGAGTTTGGGTGGAAAATGCTGCTGTGGACTAGATGTCCCTGGTAGTGTGTCTTACATCTGTCCCTTAAAAATATCTCCTGGAAAATGGCCTTAGATGATGCGTAACAACATCCTCACTAACGTCTCAATTCCCCCTTTTTTAAATTTTTTTTGTGTGTTTAAAATGCATAACATTTTGTTTTCTGTAATATAAAAACATTTCAAATAAACAAGCAATATTAATTATTTAATAAGTTAGTAAGGTATCATTTCTATTTCCATGAACATAATAAAATGTTAACGTTTTTATAACGTTTTACGCGGCCATAATTTCGTAGTAGAATAATATTGTTTTTTTGTTTGTTTGTTTGTTTATTTTTACAAAGATTGTTGTTAAACTTTAGTAGAAAAAGAAGCTTTAATGATATTTTTACACACCCGGTGAGGAGGAAGGAGAAGGAGGTCGCCAGAAATCACAGTCAGAGTTTCGGTCACAAACGCTGTCCCCGCAGCTCAGCGGGGAGCCGGAGGACAGAGACCCCGGGGACAGCAGCCTGGCCCCGGGGGACAGTCTGTCAGCGCCGGCGCTCACGTCTTCCTGCGGCTCCTGAGATTTGTTGTTCTCTGTTTAAAAAACAGTCAAAGTGCAAACACTTCTATTGAACTTCACTCCCACTGACTGGACAACAATAATAATTCACTCATTTGTATTAAAATCAACCGCATTCGAGAGAAACGGCGCAGAAGAACGTACCCAGACAGGCGTAAGCCAGAACTGTATCCAAGCCGCAGTTGTCATCGTCGAAAGCCCGGGGCTGGTGGTAGCTGTGGGCCCGTTTACTCTTCACCAGAAAAGACCTCGGCATTTTCTTTTATTTCCTGCGTCTTCTTGAATTCTTCTCGTCCGGTCTGAGAACCTGCGGCACACTTCACCTCCTCTTCACGCAGCTCTCTCTCTCTGTCTGACTTTATCTCTTGGGACACTGTTGCTTGACAGAGTTGAAGACACTGCGTTGGGATTTTTGGCAGCTCATTACGCATGCGCGCAGAGAAGCCGTCGTTTACCAGGTGTCGCAGGTGCAGGTGGCCAAAGGCTGGACGACCCTCCTCTCAGAGTTAGAGGTAGGGGCGGGGGTCCACGGAAGTGTGGCATTGAAAATCCTCAATAGACACTCGAACTTTCCAGGTTCTTTTGTTTTATTGTAAAGAAAAGAAACAAAAACATTTAACAATGTGAAATGAAATTCTGACGCATATTGAAAGACAATCGCGCTCTAACTCTGACATTTAGTCACACATTCAGATGTGTTTTAATATAAAATCCACTTTTCCCCCAACACATTCAAATACCTGACTGACTGATTATTTTGAAATGAAATTGGTTATTAATTCGAGTCAACTTTGGGATTTGTAAAGACCAGAGAAGAGCAGGCAGTCAGTGATGGATAATGACCTGTTTGTTTGAGGCTTGTAAAGTGATCCTGTTAATGAGACTCTGCTCAACAGCCTGTCGGTGGAGAGCTGAGTATCCCTTTACATTTTAAAACACCAGCTCTACCCCTGCAGCCCGGCCTGACATCATGTCCAGGGGCTGATGACGAGTCCTCACATGGAAATGTGGTAAAAAAAAAATCTCAATCACAGATGTTTTTAGGAGGTAAAGTAAGTAAGTCAGTAACTGTCCCTGGTAGAAATCTGTCAGAGTCAAACGACAAATCATGACCAGGATTTGGGACGCGTTCAAGGTCACAGGAAAGCAGAGTGCTATCAGGTGGTGGTGTTTTTTTTTTCTGATGTGGGAACTGACTTTATTTGACGCAGCTGCCGTCAAGTCAGTACAGACCTGGGTACAAAATACAGATAGATAGCTGAGGCATAGAAGCAGTGGTACACATGTCTCACACACACACACACACATACACACCCAGCCGTGAGGAGACACGCCGTCCTCTTCTCTGTCCACCATGTGTGTCAAACTAACAGTCGCAGGACGTAGAGAGCTACAGACAGACCACAGACCCAGTCCTCACTCCTTCACTCACACGAGCACAGTCTTCACGGCTTCTGTTTACTCCTTCCTCATTAAAAAAAAGAGAAAAAAAAAGAATTTCCGTCTCATTCGGCCATGACTGTCAGTTCCACTGTATTTTTTCAAGTTCTTATTAAGCAGAAATTAGTCAATTTAACTGATTTAAATGACTCTTATCTTCATTTTTAAATCAAGTTTAGAGCTCATGCATATAATATAAAAATCATATATGTTTTATATTTATTCAAGTCTGTATTTTTAATGAATTAGAATCAGTTATTGGCACCGTATAAAGACATGTGAGTGAACCGAATTAGAATCAGTTATTGGCACCGTATAGGAGCACAGGATAAACAGCTGAAGAAAGGAGAAAGATGCAAACCGAAGTATAATTTCTATCATTTCAGGCAGAAAGGTGAAAACGGAAGTATAATTTCTATCATTTCAGACTGGATACAGTGGGCAAATGTGTTGTTTTAAATGACTTACAAGGACTTAAAAATGCCCCTCTCACATTTGCATGTGAATTACATTTGTACAATTAGAACAAATGTCTTCCCGAGTAAAACTGACGCTTTTTAACAGTTGTCATGATAAAGCAGGAGGACAGAAGGAGCAGAAGGTTGAACTTGTTAAACTTAAACTGAAGTCAACTGTATTTAGGAGAGAGTCACATTTGAAGCGCTAAAGAGAGAGAGAGATTCAGAGAGAGAGAGAGAGAGAGAGCGCCGAGTGTAGCCCCCTACTGGACAGTGTGGTAATACATTGTTTGATAAATAAATAGATATACTTTATTGATCCCAGGCTGGGAAATGACTAATTAATATTATTAATTAAATATTATTCTGTGGCACACATGCACATATATGTATATATATGTTCCAGCAATATGAGGATGAAAAAGACCCTGAATTATTTTTATTTATTGCAGAACAAAAAAAAAAATCTTTCACTAACGAAAAAACGGTCAACACCCTTTACCATAACAGGACGTCAAATTATTTTATCTTCACTGTCATCTGTCGTCTATCTTTACTGCAGCTGCCGGCTGAGTGTGATAGTTTACTGAAAACGAAAACTGAGGTGAGAGAGCCACAGACAGCGTCGATATCATACAGGTAAAACTCAATTCTGACTCTGACTTAGAACAGGAAACCAAGTGTAGTTCAAAAGGCTATCAGTGCTGCCACAGTCCCCCCACTCTGTCTCACTGCTCACTCTGTGAAAACCCCACACCACCTCCTGCTCCACTCCTGCAGGCCTTGATTGTTAAACTCTCATGTATGTGATTGAAAATAGACGCACCAATCGCAGTTAGTGCTGTGGTTAAATAAAGGGCCGCGTGCTGATCGTCTGCACCTCAGTCCCCTTCTTATGGTCTCCGCTGGGGACAAAGATAGTCTGTGAAGCTGTAGACGTTTAAAGTGAGCACGGGGCTTTCACACCGTATAGATGTAAATGATGTCAGGTTCACAGCAGAGATCCTCTGACATGTCATTCGTAAATGACTAGTAAAGTGAAATGAATACACAGTTAAATCAAACACACCCGCCTTATTTTTAATGCTTATCACAACACGGGCTGTAACAGGAAGTAGCCGGCCTGTCAACAGTTCATACGTACAACCAAAAATCTCCTCCTTTAACTCAATAACAAACAAAAGTCTGATACATTTCGTCACAGTTTTATGTCACAGTTTACTCTGGTGAAACTGCCTCTCCTTTGTCAGGTCCTCGGTGTGAGCGCTCAGACCAGCACCGACACTCTGCTGTGGCAGCTCAGCCAAAACCACATCACTATCTCATCCCCTCACAGGTTCCTCTGGCTGCAGGGGCTCTAACCACAGGGCAACAGACTCGCAGCCTTCTGTACAACTACCCTGGTCCTTTTCTCCACCACTGCAATCAGATTTTAGGCCTTTTCAACCACACGGCACCCCCACCCGTCCACCACCACCACCACCATTTCCCCCCCCTCGAGGGAGTGGCTGGGGGAATGTCACTGGGCCCTTC
>NC_024326.1:4543030-4575713 GCF_000523025.1 Cynoglossus semilaevis
GATTTGAGGCCTTTCCAACCACACGGCCCCCCCCCCCGCCCACCACCACCACCACCATTTCCCCCCCCTCGAGGGAGTGGCTGGGCAAATGTCATTGGCCTCTCTGCTAGGCCCCCAACTGCAGCCACCAGATAGGCAGTGAATGCGAACACAATGAATGATTTACTGGACACTGTTGCCTGTGTGTTACTTCTTCTTTCATGTAGGATGTTGGCCAACGGCATGCTTCGTTTAACTTACCACTCACTAAAAACCTCATGTGGGGACGGGGGCTTTTAGTTGCTGCTATTGTGGTGATTTAATGATTTAATTTGATTTAAGATTAATCACCAGGTTGATTGATCTCAAATCCTGTCGACGCAGTGTCCTGAACGGGCCGAGATTTACCCCGCTGGCTGACAAAAATATGAGCTACGCCGTCAGTGCCACAGTACTCAGAGACACACGTGGGGATTTATGTTGTAAACATTGCACAAATCACCTCCGTCATCCGTCACTGTGATCAGCAGCTCCCCTTGTTTGCAGACAGTCTGTTTCTGGTTGTAAATTTTCCCCGAAATACTTAGAATCGCACGTGGGACACGTTGGTGTGTGGTGTGCGAAAGAATGCAGCCAGTACTTCCTGGTCATTGTGTGAGTGTGTGTGTGTGTGTGTGTAAGGGTCAGAGTTGAGTCAAGTCGGTATAGTCTGTAACTCATTTCTGTGTTATTTTATTTTGTTCCTATTATGATGTCTTTTGTGAGACTGACAATCTGTTTTTTTTTTCTGTATGAATTAGTTTCACTTTATTTATTTATCTGTTCTTCATTTTTAAAATGTTGCCACTTAATGAAAAAAAGCTCCTTCCAGGTGGACTTGACTGACAACAACATCCAATGAAACATAAAGAAGTGAAAAGGTTAATGGACCATGCAGTGAGTCTCAGCTGGTTATGATTCCTGGTGTAACAGCCCTGATCACGTTCTACTGGGCAGGAGTACAGAACAGAATCTTCTTGACATGTGGGGCAGTTCAGGCCCATGTCCCCAGGTGAAGAGAGTTGTCACGCTAGCAGAACAATAAAAACAGCATATGCGGACACATACTAAAAAAAAAGCATGTTTGATATAGTATATAATAATAACACTTGTGCAATTTGCAGGAAACTGAGATCACTCTCTGCCATGACACCTACATTTAGCTGCTTTTAAATCTGTGGTCTGAACACAAGCTCTGTGTTTCTTGCGAAGTAGATAATTAGATGGTGGTAGGTGGAAACTAAATATATATGCATTTGACGTTTCACGCTGAAAGTGCTTGCACACCATCTCTGTTCATGTGACGGAAATAGGCTAACAGCACGTTTAACTTCAGAAGGATTGATTTGGTTTTGATGAACCTTATAGTGAGAAGTAACCAGGGGTGATGAAGTTCTGATAACATCCCATAATTATTATTCTTGCACTACAGACATCGTGGCACATTTTAACAGGGAAAGAAAGTGATTTTGCTAATGAAACAGCACCTGCGTACACACAACTACACAAACTGTTTGAATTGTTTCAAATGATCTGTTGCCCAAAGCTAAAATGCTAAACAGGCTGTCAATATTACGAATGGCGTGTAACTACACTCTATACTTACAAAGAAATGAGTGAATTCCAAAGTTCAGTGTACATTTGACCGACTTTTTAAAAAAAGTTGTAATTGGTTTCGTGCTTGTGGTGTGATATGTGTTGATGTGTGATTTAATTTTGCAAGTCATCTGAAGCACGTCCATGTAGAAGCTACACAGGCAATGTTTGTGTGTGTGTGTGTGTGTGTGATGATGCCTTTCTAACGTCCACCACACCCTGCTTCAACTCCCACGGTGACCCCTGGGTGTGTGTTGTCCATTGCTGTTGTACACCGTGACTGAACTGTTGCTCTTCTCCATTGTGAAATCAGTTCTGCAGAAACCCAGCTTGAGGGGCCGTGACAGAGCTTTCCACAAGAGTGACTTTGACTTTTCTTATCTAAACCTGACAACATCTTCACCCAAGAATGAAGAGGAAGAAAATGATCTGTCTCACTTGTTCGCACAGAAAAAGCAGAAGGTGTTGCTTCCCCTTTTTCTGTTGATGTTGATTGATGTAGCAGATAGTTTTCCCTGAAACTCTGGTTTAATTTTTTCGATTAAATAAACAAGTTCACGTCCAGGTGGTATGCAAACTCATAACATGGGGCTGTAATTTTCTAACAATATACACTGATAAAAATTACGATGGTGTCCGTACAAAATAATAATTGCTACCTTCTGGAATTGAACTAACTAGCCTTGTAGTCACAAGGCTATGTGGCTATAATTTGTATCTGTCATAGATGTTTTGATGTTTATTAGTGCAATTCTGATTCAAGGCACATCTTGATTTCCTTTCGCTTAATTAAACTAAAAATACTATTTAGTTTCAGGTAAGCGTACATTCATAAACTCTCCAGTTAAACTATATTTTAGTCATTACGATGACATAAGCACTTATATATATATGCACAAAAATAACGGAATTATTAAATAATAAAAAAATCTGTGTTGCAGTCTGAAGGTACTTGGCACTGTCTACGTCGCTACTGCCATCTACAGATCACTTTAGGGTATGGATGGTTTCCTCCAGGGCGACAGGGGGCGCAGCCCGCATTCGACGAGAGTTCCAGGTCAGCGCAAGCAACGTCAGGCATTCGCTTTCAGGAAGTTGGTAACAAGTTGGAATCCAGGAAGAAGAGTGGCAAAAACTCACGAAAATGGTGCGTAAATCATGTAAATAATTAGTAAACATTTGTTATTCGAGTTTAACAATGTAGTTTTGATGGTTGGACGGTGTTTTTAGGTGTTAGATTCGCGGATGTTTGCAGATGTTCGCGATTGTTAGCTCTCGCCGGGTCTGTAAAGTGTTATGTTCCAGCGTGGCGCTTTTAATGGCTGACGAAACGCCTCGAAAGAATTATAAGTAATAAATAACTGAAGTTTTCAACGAAAATGAACCCCATAGTATTTCCACATAACTGTCAAGTTGAACTCAATTAACTTGCCCATGATTTTTTTTACTTTTTTACTCTTATGCTAAGATATGCTAACACCATAACCCATTTCCTCACAGGGTTTCGTCAAAGTGGTGAAGAATAAAGCCTACTTCAAGAGATATGAAGTAAAATTCAGGAGAAGAAGAGGTGAGCAAAAAAAATTAATTAAAAAAATTGAACTATAATCCTCACAACCATGCACATGTCACATTAACCCAATGACCTACATTTTTGCCATTTTTTCAGAGGGGAAAACTGATTACTTCGCTCGCAAGCGCCTAGTTGTGCAGGACAAGAACAAGTACAACACTCCAAAGTACCGCATGATCGTCAGGCTCTCCAACAGGGACATTTGCTGTCAGGTAAGTGGCAGCAGATCCTAGTCTACTCTCAATATTACACTCTGATAATGATCCCAAAGAACCTAACTACATTGTGTTTTGAATACATCCAGATTGCCTATGCCAAAATCGAAGGGGACCACATTGTGTGCGCTGCTTACTCCCATGAGCTGCCCAAATATGGGATCACTGTGGGCCTGACCAACTATGCTGCGGCCTACTGCACTGGGCTGCTTCTAGCTCGCAGGGTAAGAACGCACATACCTGAAGAACTACATATTCCATTGTCGTAAAGTTGTTTTAGAGGTCAGTCTCATTTCACATTGTTTTCATAGCAAACGTTTACAACCACAAGTTAATGGATACAGCACACTCTCTCATTACTGACAGTGACTGAATCTGAGTGTTTCTTGAAGTAACATTGTATCTCGTTTATATTTCTTGTACAGTTGCTACATAAGTTTGGCATGGACCAGGCCTACGAGGGCCAGATCGAGGTCACAGGAGGTGAGTTCAACGTAGAGAGTGCTGACGGTCAGCCGGGTGCCTTCACCTGTTACCTGGATGCGGGCTTGGCCAGGACCACCACAGGAAACAAGGTGTTTGGAGCCCTGAAAGGAGCAGTGGATGGAGGTCTCTCTATTCCCCACAGGTCAGTACCACAAAGGGTCTTTTGCATAAATTTGAGTGTCTGTCCTTGGAACACAACAAAATAGAGTGTTTACTTTTTTTTTAATATCAACTTTAAAGTACCACCTGGCCAAAAAACTGCAGTACCAGTGTGTATTCATAGCTGTAGGTTCGTTTCTGCTTCTTGGTGATGATACAAACAAGCTGAGCAAAATGTAGTTGGTCCTTCATTTGCACTAGCTGATGTTTACTGTCCTTTCAAGACGGGGCTGAGAGAAGCAAACCAAAATCAAATGTGCTAGATTTACAATGCAACGTAATCACAGACAGGCCACTCTGCAATTGTGGGAAATATTCCTGTTAAATGAAATCCGTGATGTCTGTTTTTTCAAGTGTAAAACGATTCCCTGGTTATGACACGGAGAGCAAAGAGTTCAACGCCGAGGTGCACAGGAAACACATCATGGGCATGAACGTTGCCGACTACATGTCTTACCTGATGGAGGAGGACGAGGACGCCTACAAGAAACAGTTCTCGCGATTTATCAAAAATGGAGTCACACCAGACAAGGTAAGATGTCTCATTACGTCTATGTGCGTCACTGTTGAATTCTGTATTACATTTTATTATAATTATAAATTATACTGAAAGTGTTAGCCATCATAAAACGTAATGAGTAATCACTAAAAACCGTGGTGATGAAGCCGAAAATGTCGCAGTCACAAAAAGGCATCACAGTCCGTGGCCCTGATCGCCTTCCTCCACGACACATTTAACGAGATAAAACAATTGATTTTTCCAACTGAACCTCTACTGTCTGATTAGACTGCAGTAGTGCTTATAAAATAGTCTTACCTCAGCATTGGACCGAGTGCCTCCATCAGGAGCTGCTTTTAGGCATGCACTTACTGTAAGTCTGGGCAATTTCCAAAAATTGTCTCCAGAGCTTTTCTGAGATTTTCTGGAACTCCCATCTGCCAACGCCCCACTCAAATCTCTGGACAGTGTTCACTACAGCCAGAGTGGATCTGTGAATAACTCCACCATGTTCTAGATATGGAGTTCACACTCAGGAGCTGCTACGGTGTGTCCATTAGACAACTTTTCAAAGTCATGATTCTTGTATTGATTATCGATGTAAATTATGAACAACATAGCCTTATCATTGTGATTAATCCACAGCTGCTCTCATAGCTATTGAATTAAACCGAATGCTACACTATAATCTGTCACATTGACTTAGTCAGCATTTCTCTGGTGTGTCTTCTGCTTCTCGGTGATGAGTCCAAACACGCTGACCAAATGTAGTTGGTCCTTCATTTGAATAAACTGATGTGTTGTTGTTTCAAGACGGGACTGAGAGAAGCAAGACAAATCACCACAGTTGGTTTAATGTCGAGTTCCAGGAGCATCATTTTGTATTGATGGTATATTTATTGCTTTTAGGTTGAGGAAATGTACAAAAACGCACACGCCGCCATCAGAGAGAACCCCGTACACGAACAGAAACCCAAAAAAGACGTCACAAAGAAGAGGTGAGTTTCACTCGGTCTGCTGTGTTCAGAGAATGCATGAAACTAACAACTGAGTCTTTCAAACGCAACAAAAAACTTCATTTATTTACCACTGAATGAGCTGTAGAAGCTAAGTGGACTAAGATTCCGTTCTCAGGATGTGCTCAGTGTTAATGAAGCCGTAACTGTTGTCTTTTTCCACAGGTGGAATCGGGCCAAGTTGTCTCTGGCACAGAGGAAGAACCGCGTCGCCCAGAAAAAGGCCAGCTTCTTAAGAGCGCAAGAACAAGAAGCAGGGGACGGTTAGGGGCTCGGCACAGAGCCCTTTGGCTGGAACACACACTTCAGACGAATAAATTAATTTCCATCACACTCTTGTGTCTGGCTTAGTTCATACATGTGTGTCGGTGGTTAATATTATGAAACAAAACTGCTCTCTGTTAACACCCAGGATTAATATTTACAGTCAAACATTTAACTTTAGACATGGCTGTCAATGGCACAAAATGGAGGTGAAAAAAAAAGTCAGGTGGGGATGGGGGGGGCAATGCAAAACATACTAAGATGTTAATTAGTTTTAATTATATGTAATATAACCCTGATATATTGTCTCTAACTGTGGACCTGTGAGGGCCTGACCAGGGTTTACGTGTTGCAGTAGATGATTGATCCTCAATGTTAATATGCGCACACAGACACACACGGGTCGAACATTAAGCTGAAGTTGTGTGTTGTTTATTTGTGCAAAATCATGCTGGTTTCTTCACTTGGTAAACATCTGCAACATTTAAAAAATATAAACATCGGCAATGACCACAAGCTGGACATGCTTTACAGGTCGTGTGTTCTGAACGTGGATGCGACGAGTGCGGCCGTCACTGCACAGACAAACTGTTCCATTGTACGGCGTTCAGATGTGAACACAGACATCAGTAAAGACGTTCACCTTCATCGGACTAAAACATTCATGAACAGATCTCTGGCACTGGCAGAGACGACAGCCAGAAAACAATGTTGTACAGTACATAAATACGAATGCTCCGCTCTGTGCAAAGTCCACTCAGGTTGACATTGTCAAACAAAAATCAATACACTAATACTTTTTGATTGTGTAAATTACGCAGCGTTGACGAAAACTGGTTCACCGAAGCACAGAATGAATGCTTAATTCATGGTCCAACTACGGCTCGGGGACTGAATATGGCCCACCGAACTTATCCAAAGGACATTATTAAATTATATTATCAATAGAGTGTGGCTTTTGAAGAAGAACTGATACTGCTGATTGACACTGTGAATTAATCAGAAAAAAATATGTAAAAAAGGTAGAGATCTTTGATTTAAGTCAGTATCTTTTTGCAACTTGATGGCTGCGTTCATTTCCTGTAAAGAATGTGAAAAATGAAATGACAAATCCTTAGATTAGAGTAGAGATAGAAAAAAATTAAACATTGTATTTATATATATATATATATATTCAAATATTCCTCTGTCTGGCTGCCCATGTTTTAGACAATTATGTTCTACATATTTCTAATACATTAAAATGAGCAGCTGTGTGCTATGTGTTGAAAAACTAAACAAAAAATATTAAAAAAAAACGTATATAATGTTAGGTTTGGTCTTCATTTTCTCCATATTTCTAAAAACACTGGAATAATATTAATCTGAGGAATATAGTATAATCAAGGGCTGTAGTAGTATAGAAGTATCTCGTCATAGTGCAAGTTTAACAAGCTTCACATTGTAACCTCTGTACAAGGATTTTATAATCCTGTATGATGAAAAAACATTTCTTTTGTGGCACAAACAGCAATAGAATCTCACAGCTCCTGTGGCTACAGTAGACAGTAGAAAACATTCTGTTCTGTTTTCTTTTTTTTCTTTTTTTTTCCAGCAGTGCCTCTGAAACATTCCACAGTGGTGGAAAATATATCACGGTACAAAAAAATGGCCGAATGACTTATTGTCAGTGAGTGACGGTGACATGCGATTCTTCAGTTTATATTTTTTACCATCTTCATTTCTAGACCAATAGGTGTCTCTAAGTTTCCATCCTTGATGTAAAGAGTTGATTTGAACGACTGCTTCAGCTTCATGGCTCATCACATTCATCACAGCGTGTGTCAGACTCAGCTCCACGTGACAAAAGCAGCTGGCAGGAAGTCCTTCCTCCTCGTCACGAGTCCTTGGTGTGTGAGATCTGTTTCCACAGCAGGGCCTTCAGGTTGTTGAGGATGAGTGAGTGCTCCATGTTCATCTGCCCAGCGTTGCCCTTCAGAGCAATACAGGCGTACAACTGCCTCTCCAGTTCCTCTCTCAACGCGGACGGCGCGCCCCGCAGGAGGTAGTCCTTCAGCGTGCTGCACGCTTTCGCCAGGTTCGGCTGGACAGGCTCCACCCTGCACCTCTTCTGCGACACGTCGCACGACGTCTGGCAGTCGGCACCGTACACGCAGTCAGCGTCCGACTCGCACTTCAGCACCTGCATGGTGCGTTTGAACTCCTCTTCGGAAATGACCGCCCTGGTGTTGGTGAGACGCAGCTCGTGGCGGTCGGTGTAGCCGAACTGCGCCGCGCTGAGGTCGCAGATGAGGAAATTGCCGTAGGTGCCGTGGAAGATGTCCTCCACCAGCTCCAGCAGACCCATGGAGATCTTTGCCTTGCGGGGCCATGACGGGGTGAACCACTGGTCCATGGTGCGCTGCAGGCCGCTGGGCACCCAGGACACCAGAGGCCAGGGCAGAGATAAACCATACAGAGGCCCGTAGGGAACTCGCTCTGTCATGTACAGGTCGCCGCAGTAGCCAAGGAGGCGAGGAGTGTGTCCACGGTCCTGGAGCAGGAGACTCAGGAGCACCTGAGAATAAACCAGAATTTAAATCACCAATCAGGGAAATAATAAAACACAGTATAGTTAAAGTACTCTTTGAAATACCTCGTCCATTTGAAGAAGGGCCCATGTAGAGCGAGCCTCTGGCAGTGACACACGTCCATCTTTGTTACCGTCCGCCACAGTCAGGACCTGACCCACCAGGCTGGCGAGGTTCGCCTGCTCCCCGAGCTTGGACTGAAAGGTGGACAAAAATACATTGAAAATACAGTAAAGTCCATCCAGTGATGCCTTCAGTGACTTTTCCTACTCGTGGTGCTTCACCTTCAGGTGGTTGAAAACCATTTCCCTGAACTTCTCCACTGATGTGCCTTTGGTGGGCTTGTCAAATACGGGGGTCTCCCTGCGAGGCTCCGGCTCCTCGCCCAGCTCATAGTGCACAACTTCGCCCAGCTTACAACGGATGATCCCGTCATGGTCCCCCCAGCTTCCTGTGTATACCTGTAATGATGACATTTAATCAGGCTTCTGTAGATATTAATAATGCTGTGGGCACAACCAGTGTTATAAACGTTATCAGGCTTCTGTAGATATTAATACTGCCACTGTCACAAACGTTAGACTAGATATTTTAATGTCCCTTACTCTTACTGAAAAGATGGCAGCAAGCACAAACCCCAAAAACAACACACGAAAAAGGCAGTAACTGTGTAAAAAATGCATGACACGCAGATAGCAACTTTGTTTCGTCTGCAGCTTTGGTAGCCTAGTGCTAACAGTGTGGGCTAAAGGCACCGTCCTTGAGACACAACCTCGGTGACCTTGATGGCAGCCGTGTTTTGGGTGAGAGTGCTGTCCTTGACATGGAATGATTGCATGTGGAAAAACAAACTGCTTTATAAATAAGACATGTTGAGTTGACTCCACGTGAGCTTCTTACCTGGTTGTTGGGCAGCAGTGACAGACATCGGCCCATGTAGAGGGAGGTGGTGTCACACAGGCTGCTGCAGGCAGAGCCATCAATGATCCCTTTCCTGTATTTATCACACTGAGAAAAAAAAAAAAAGCAGATAAGGTGTGTTAGTGTCTTTGTACCTCAAACTGACGGTGAAGCACGTTGTGAACTTTTATAATGTACTTGTCAGTACCTTAGATCAGGGGTTGAAACCCCTGCCTCTGATCATAAAACAACCTGCATTTCAGGCCTAGATGTCGATACTGTGACTGACATTAACACGGATACTCACAATGGCGTTCCTGCATTCGTGCCCTCTGCACAGCTCTGTGTAGGCCGAGTACTGAACGTACAGCACCCAGCTCCCCACCAGCACAGTCAGCCACGTCAGGAACAGGTACTTCACTCGCACAAATGAGATCCGAGCCTACGGAGGAGCAGGAGAAACACGGACACCAATCAGTTGAAAGCTGATGCTGTGAATGATGCTAGAAATTCAGCAGAATGATATCTGAATTTGGGACTGAAATCTGAACTGCTCATTTGAAAGATGCACTTACGTAGCTGTGTCTGTCTTTCCAGCTCGGGGGAATACATTAAGAAAGACCTAATGCGATTGTCATTCAATATGAATGACTTAGATACGATAGGTCCCCAGAACAGGACTGAATGAGGCTCATTAAAGACGACTGTCGGAAATCAGAACCAGAAAGTCAGGTGTGAACGGCTGTTTCCTGGTTCTTCATTTAAATAATAACATCTGTTCTTTTACTGCTCCCTTTAAAGGGTGGCGACTACTGAGTTGGATCTGATTTCATCTCTCAATAGTCTCCATCTTCTTTAAGCTGCCCTTACTTCCTCTTCCCTTGTTTCACACTTGAACTCTTATCAACCTTCTTTTCACATGTGGCCTTTTACCCGCACAACTCTGCCTGGCAACTGAGGCTTTTAGAACTTCAAGGGGACACGTTATTAGGTGTAGTAGGAGTGTAATAATCGGAGAGATGTTTCCTGAAATTAACTAGCCATTTGCCGGACCACTTTCGTATAAAGTAATATAAACACCGAAAGTTAAGCACTGATGCTCAGTTCCTCTTCCTTGGACAGGAACTACTTTGGGCTTCTTGAAACTGTTGTTAAAAACAAAACAAAAAACATAGCTGTAACTTTAATTATGGGTGAAACTGGGATCATTTTCATTTAAAAACATATTTAAAAAACATTTATTATAAAAATATGAAAAGTAAAACAAGAGTCGCTACAAATCTCAAGTGTCTAGATGATGCTAAACCAACCCTGGTTATAAGCATTGTTTACTGTACGTGTAAAGCAGAGCTTCTCAAAGTGTGGGGCGGGCCCTACTGATGGGTGAGATTGCCAGGGGACAGGTGGGGGCTTGGAAACACCCACTTGTTTAAAGTGGGTAGTGACCAAAAATGTTTGAGAACCACTGGAACATTTCTGTGCACTGGGTCAGACATTTGCTTTCACTCATTAATCCAGCGTCATGGCTGCTCTGGTGACCTATTATATTACAGGGTGTCCCATAACAGAGTCACCAGTCACTGTGTGTAACGACTGCTCATTAGGCCGAAGTATATAAATGTGCACTTCCTGCTCTGGTGTAGTGACATGCCAGGTCCAGTTATGGTTCCACAGATGGAAAAGAATGAGCGCCTGTGTCACAGGATGCACACATCACATGTCTCACCTCAGACAAAGCTGCATTTGTTAATCTAACATTATTGAGTTACACAATCAGCTGTCACTGAATTTCTGAAAAACACTACGCTGCAAAACCTTGGGCGGTGTTTGACAAATAGAAGAAAACGATCGCATTTTTTTTAAAGGAGAATATCGTAAGGAAACATTTACATCAGGTCTGAAGGTGTTCCAAAAATAGAATATAGACCATATATAAAAAATGGATGCAACCATCTGACTGCACACCAGTCAAGTTGCAGAGTGAAGCGTATACAGTATACGGACTTTTACTGGAACTGATAATCAGGCGTTGTAGTTAAACTGTGTTTTAATCATGACCAATAACTGCAGTACCGTTTACTCTGACGTGTAAGTGAACGTCTAAGCATGTTGTGGCCTTAGCCACAATAAGTGAGTTAGACCAAACTAACCACTTTTTCCTTGGGGAGACTGAGAGTGTCTGCCATCCATTCAGCAGAGCAGCCATAAACAGTTGATCTGAGGCAGCCGTAGAGTTATGGGGCAAATGATTTGGTTTGGAGGCTCTGGACGTTATAATCATTCTTATTAACTTCTTCTCAGAAATCATATAAACCACACCTAGTGTAAAAAGTACAGAGCCCTTTGTACCCGTCACGGAGCTTGCAAACACAAGATGCATTCAGGAAAAACAGGCTTTCCTGTCCCCATTCCTCTCTGGTGCGTTTTACCAAATTGCCCAGAAGCAAAGGGAGTTCTGAGAGTGTGGCTTTTAATTGAAGGCTGGAGAAACATCATCCGCGCGCAGCTGCATTGTTCAAAAATGCTCTGGGTCCCGAGGTGATGAACAAACAGATAGTGGGGCCTCCAGGGAAGCAACAGGAGCTATCAGGGGAGTGCAAATCAGCTCCGCGCTACTATCAGATGCACAAAGATGAGCAGAAAGTATATTAGACAGGGGACACACAATGTAGTCCTTGGTGTGCGAGTGTAAACACATGATTCACGTGTCAAAGTTCAAGCAGTGAAACCTGAGCCGTGGAGATAGAAATCTAACGGCCTCGTGTACGCAGGAAACCATTGTGCAGTGATTCTCTACGTAAGACTGACTTAACACAGCCATTAGATAGGTATGATAAACTCTTTGGAAATGGAGGCAATGTTCATGAACAACTAATCCTGCACCGGCCCGTCGGTCATTTAGTACCGGGGTGCAGTGGGACACAGTGAAAAAATGTACTTCAGTTTTACTAAGTCACAAACCTTCGCGACCCAAGTCAATAGACAATATTCGACCTAGGAAACATGATGCGAGACGACCCAAAAAAAAAAATCTCTTGTGACCCACCTGAGGGTCGCGACCCAATTTTTGGGAAACAATGCTGTAGCGTACAGTATTGTAGAGTTACCGTCTGTCAACAGTAGGTTCAGTTACCCTGCATTTATCCTCATACCAACTGTCATCAAGTTCTTTTGTTGTGCTGCCATTAATAAGTAATCTGCTCACAATCGTTTTAATTCAGAAAGCCGTTAGCTTTGCTCTGTGAATGTAGCTGTTTGTAGCTGACGTTAACTCGGCCCAAAAGATGTCACTCGTCTTTCGTGTGCATTTTATACTGTCTGCGGTCGCGACATTATTGTGAAAGTTGAGTCAAATTCAATAAATGTGGAAAAAAAACCCTAAACTCTGAACTGCATGATGAAACAGTCCAACAGTCTACTTATGACTTATGACTTATCCAGGATACGTGTGCAGCCACAGGCGGCCACAATGCTTGGGGGGGTTGTAAAAATGGAGTGTATTGATGGCGCATCACATCGCATCGATATGTTTACTCTGCTACTCTGTCGAGGAAATGCAACCCTGTCTTCTCTTCCTCTTGCATAAGCTACTCACTGTGCTGTATTTGCTGGCAGCAGTCCAGAGGTTCCTAAAACAGAGAGCTCAGCCCTTTTCATTCAACCCCAAAGGATTTTTGATACTTCTGTGAGCGGAAACCGAGGCACCAAACAATTCAAACAGCCTAATTATGGAAACAAAAATAAATGTGATCCACGAAGGCATTGTTATGGAAGTCAGGAATGGTTTTCTTATTTAGAGATTGACAAAACGCGTGGTCAATAATTACTACATAACACACACAGAATTTTTTAATAAAAACATATTAATTCTATTTTATGAATATTATTTAATATATTGTATAATATTTTTAGAAGAAAATAATGTACTGCTGCATGAGTACCTAACATTCTTCCTTACTTTTAATTTCTCATAATGATAAAATATTTACCATATTAATAAATGGGATAATAGTAATAGTCGTTTCTGTCCATTTAGATAAAGTCTAATATTTTATTTATTTATCATGTTAATTCGGGTAAATTAATCACAATATAATATTAAGTAATAATTCATTAACTATATATAATATATAATAAGAAATGTATTATGGGTAACCCATGACAAGAACATAAACTACGGCCTATGAATCTTTGGATAACACTGAGCTAAACATTTTCCAGTCGCTCATAAAATATGTACAGCTTTACTGATTCATGATTGCCCCTGCAATGGAAATTTACAATTAAATTAAATTAAATTTAAACTCTTAGCCAGTATATTTTTCCATTGCATATTTGGGAACTGGAGCTTCTCTGATCAGATCAGACGAATGAAGATCAAGCATCTCCAAACATCTGGGCATCAATTAGGCCATTTTATACCAAAGCACTTCTACACACTGTTAGAACTACTGCTGCTGAGGCCTGTGTAATAATCGATTTGCAACAGCGCTCTGGATAATCTTCAATCAACATTGACATTCCTCAGGTATTTTCAAACACCGCAAACTGGTTTGACATTTTTACAGCCGGTTGTCAGTCGGATGTAACATCAGCACTCGTCGGTCTGTTTATACACGCGCGCACGTACGCACGGACGCACACAATCTGGTCTACTTACGTAACCATATATTACTAGTTAAGACTACAAAGTGGTGTTGATGTTGTTGGTTTGTTTTTTTGTTGTTGTTGTTTTTTTTACCTGGAAATAGAATGACTTTTTCACCCAGGCCCGTGGAAACAGAGCCTTCGCCATCACAGAAATAGATCATCTCAGTACGTGGACCTGACTGTGGGAGCTCATTCAAAACACTCGAGAGGAAAAATCAATATCTTCTTCCATGTGAAGCCAAAACCACTTGTCACGGGTATAAAACGACAGCACGTTCATTAGAAACGATTTCGGTGCCAGGAGGATCCACGGCAATCCGCGTGCCGTAGTGTCGTCTTTATCGGTGCGGATCTGCCTGATGATCCAGTTCGCCTCTGCTCATTCCATGAAGCCGCAACAGATTTTAAGGAAAGCCAACATACCTCACGCTGAGGAGGACAGAAAAAAATATAGGTTCAAGGCGCAGGCGCAACTTGGTCTTGCAGGAACATGACACTTTTAAGTTTTCAGCCTTTCCGTCAAGCCCTTGACAAAGTGCAGCCAACGCTGCAGGCTGAGAGGTGATGATTTCATTCAGTCACGACGTAAAGCGGCAGCTAAACTCCGAGCTCTGGACCTGATCTCTATGCTGAAAAACACCGATAATGGAAACAACACACTTCCGTCCTTTTTCAAAACAAGAGTATAATATGATTAGAACAACACCAATTTCCGGTCAACCTAGCCGCTCATCTATTTGTCTGGGTAATCCTGTTTAATGCGAGGGAGCTGCAGCCAATTCCACTCGACATTTAAACATTTGGGGTACACCAGAAAAAGATAAAAAAAAGAAAGAAAGAAAAAGAAAAGAAAAGAACATCACAACCTTACACACATCTCAATTCCTTTTGCTCTGGAACTGATGGCACATTCTCATTTCCCTGAGTGAGTCAGTGGTTACCTTTGTTTCAAACTAGGTTGAAAAGTTTTTTTCAGTAATATCTAAGAATCACATCGCTGAGCTTGAAACTCAGGACTGAGACCAAGAGATCACCTGGGTAGTATGAAGTAGACTGCGTTTATATTGACTGATTCACACACGTTATTCACAAGATTAACAAGTTAGTTACTTATGTTGGCTTTTTCCTAATGGATTATGGGACACCTATGGTCGTGTGCAGTTGCTTTATACATTTCATGACTGAAACTAGTTGCAGGGCAAATAAGGTATTTGGTAACATTTTTGTGATACAATGGAATTCCTGGTTGAAATTACTTTGGGGTATCAATAGGTCTCCCCCTAGTGGTTAAATGCCATTTCCGGTCTACGTTGAAGAATCCCTGGAACAATATGGTTAAGTGCCCTTTTTTTATGACAAAAAAGGGGGAAATGGCCAGTATGTGATCAGTAGACTAGATTTGGAGATTCGCATTGCCTTTCTAATAATACAACATATTTTATCCTACTGAAATAATTAAATAGATAATCATAAAGACTAAGTTGATATTTGCTTCCCCACAAACAGAAAAAAACGTCACAGACTATACGGAATGTCGGGCCAAAAATATCTGCCCTACATATTTTTGCGTCTTTAAGGGGCGTATTTATATTGCTGTTGGTGTGTTTTTCTGCCCTGCCTACATTTTCAAATGTTTGAAAAAAGGACGAGTGGAGCAGCAACAAGCAGCCGCAGCGCTTCCCATAATGCACTCCCCGATCATCAGCGGGAAACCAAAATGGCGAACGTGCTGGGAGAAAATGAACCGTTTGTTATTTTCTAAAACGATTCTGGCTGTGTAGACAATAGGAAATATCTGTTAAGATATATTCCTTTTAAGAAGAAGTAGTACAACGACGAACACTCCCGCTGATCCCCGTTTGTCGCAGTAGTCGTTGGTTTTGGCGGAGGTGACCGAATGAGGTATTGTTGTCATCATGTTTTCCTCCCGTTGGGGGTGTGGGTCCGACGGTCAGCGACACGCTGGTGGTGCTTTGCATGTGGGTTATTTCAGCCAACAATCAGGCTCGTCGGCTAACTGCTTAATTTTAAGTGTACAATATCTCAGCATGCAACTTTATGTGCAACTGCACTGATATGAAGGCAGATATAGATCAGGTTAAGCCAGTTTAACAAAGGGAATGTTAAACCAAGGCTTCATAGAACAAAAAAATTAAATAACTGAAGCTCCCTGAAATAAGTTAAGTTAAATATACATCGTTATTTTGTATCATCATCTGCAACTGACAAGTGTTAGTGTATGAAAATGAGTCAAACAGTAAAAAGAAAAGGTTTAAACATGAGCATATGACAATGGTGACCTGGTGGATAAGGAAGTGAACTTGTGTCCCAGATGTTGCAGGTTGGAATCCACCAACCACCAGGTACATTGAGCATAGCACTGCCCCCACCCAGTTGCTCAGCTCAAAGGCAGGACAGATTTTATTGTGTGGAAATTTCGGTGACAATAAATCACATTTACTTTAACAGCTCCTACCCCTATAGTTTTCCTAACCCTACCGCATTTCTTTTCAATGAATGTCCTCATTCCTTTGTCATGTCCTTGTTTTTCCAGAGACTCAGGTGTTGTGGACCACCTGTCTGTCCATCACAAATCATACCCCCAGCGGCAGCACCGGGCTGCGTCCCTGTCGCCTACGAGCCTCTCTGGCAGGGTCGAGTATGAAGAAGACGACATGTCTGACAGATTTTCAGAGGGACAGGACGTTTTGGCCCGGTGGTCGGATGGCCTGTTCTATCTGGGAACAATCACAAAGGTTTGTGTGAGGGAAGCATTGTGTCCGCGAGTGCAGTCATTCTTTAAAAATCTCTCCTAGCCTCAGCAGTCATGCTGTCCTTTTTAGCCTTGGCATTTGAGTCATAAGAGAGAGGTTTAGGTGAAGTACAAGTTGAAATCTCAGGGTTTCATAACAGAGGCTAAGTAAGGATATTAGGTTTGGACATAGCCTTGAAGGCTGTCCATATATGCTGTCGTTTTAATTGATTGTTGTAGGACTAACACCCACCCGATACCTGTTTTTGTTTACATTTAGAAAGATGTGAAAAATAAGCATGAACAAAACTTTGTGAGATTTGTTAAAGTAACACAGATAAACTGCAGATATTATAAAATGTTTAAGTGTATTTGCATTCTTTAACAGCAGAAACACGTTTTTATGTCCCTTTTAGATAGACCGGGACAAACAACGTTGCTTTGTTGTCTTTGAGGATCGCTCAAAGTCGTGGGTTCTTTGGCAGGATATCCAGACAGGTAAGTTCTCATAAGTCCAGAGCTTTATCTTCTCAAGGTAAATTATTAAAAAAACATTCTCGCCCAGTTGTTTGTCCTCTCTATATTCTGGATTTGTCACAGAATATTTTACTTGCATTTCTAGTTTTTAAGCGAGCTCTCCCTCACCACAGCCAACAGCTTTGGTTATCTCTCTGTCCATGATGCTGATAGTTTAACTGTCCCCACTGTTTCTAACAGCCTGAACAGACCACATGGATAGATTATCAGAGGGCAAGAAGTTAGTTTCCTTGAGAATAATTTAGTCATATGTGAATATAATGCAGTTGTAAGGCTTGCTGCTGACTTTAGTCATATGTGAATATAATGCAGTTTTAAGCCTTGCTGCTGACCTCTACTAACCATTATACTACTACTACAGTGTAACAGTGGTCAACCTGGAAGTTGTATTTTTTTAAGACACTGATATAGTTTTAATTTATTATCATATAGGTTTTTTTTGCTTCTGTGATTATTTTTGTTCCTTCCACAAAAAAAACAAACATTTTATGACATTGTTGATGAGATTGAGATGTATAAAAAAATAGATTGGTGGTTTAAAAAACTGTAATCATCCGATATACACATAATTGTAACTTGTGTCTCTTTTAGGGGATGAAGATGATGATGACGAAGATGACGATGACATCGTGTGCTCCATATGCCAAGATGAAGCTTCAGAAGAACCCAATGAAATTGTCATATGTGATAAATGTGGACAAGGTAGCCTGCTCATATTGATAACCATGGAGATGAAAATCAGATGTTTTTCAATTCTGGCTCTGTGAGGTGAAAAGATACTGTAGAAGCCTTGTTGGCATTATGTGTTTAAACACACACTCTATAATATCTGTTATAATACTGTTTCTCGTCTCCCTCTGGAGATTTGCTCCACCCTAATGTCATCATCCTAACAACCAACTGGTCACACGTATTTCCAGCTATGACTAAATGCTATTCTTTTCCCAGGCTATCATCAGCTGTGCCACACCCCCATCATTGATGCCTCTGTCATCGACTCCGATGATAAGTGGCTGTGCTCAGAGTGTGAACTCAGCTCTTTACCCAAGGTGCACTGTTTGCCATTAGTACAATATACAAATATAAATGAAGCTTACTGTGTATGGACTTTTATACTGTATCTCATCTTATGAAGCTTACTGTGTATGGACTTTTATTTCTCATATTGATGTGTCTTTTGGCTTTGTGCTGTAAACAGAAGAGAGGTGCGCCCAAGAAAGGACCGCCTGCAAAGCGATTTATGCCGTCAGATCAGCAGTACAAGCAGCAGCAGAACACAGAGTTGTGTCTGTCCTTCCCTTATGTCCTGGAACAACTGATTTGGGACCAAGGCCACAAGACCAACATCCAACAGTGTTACTGCTACTGTGGAGGACCAGGAGAGTGAGTTGGTTTTTTTTCGCCCCGCATATGCTTTAACAGACGCCTAATATCTTAGAAAAGACCAGTACATTTGAACTGCTCTGTCTCTCTCGCTTGTTGTTTTTTTCAGCTGGTACCTGAAGATGTTACAGTGCAACAGATGTCAGCAGTGGTTCCACGAAGCCTGCGTTCACTGCTTACAGATGCCCATGCTTTATGGAGATAGGTATGACTGTTTGTTTTCTGACATTCAGTATGTTCTAAAACAAATGCTAACAACCTTTGTGCTAACTAATGGCCACTTCCTCTGGGTCGTTATCAGGTTTTATCTGTTTATTTGTTCCGTTTGCAATGGTGGACCAGAGTACCTCAGCCGACTGCCTCTAACATGGTAAAATAATTTCTATTTTTTTTAAATAGTACATTTCGTTTTACACGCCTGCAGCTACCCTACTTTCTAAAATAGTCCCTGTTTAGATGCAGTGCCCCAGTTGTTCTCCACGTACTACATTAAACTCTTGTCTTACTAGTGCTTTATTTGTTTCTCTAAAATAAGCTTATCCTTAATGCAGGCACGGCCAACCCGTGGCTCGGGAGCCGCATGTGGCTCTTGGCCCAGTTTCATGCTGCTCCTACATTCATGTCAAGTTTTATGTTTGTGTTTTTTTTAACAGTACGTGAATCTAATGGGCGTTGATGCAAATGACTTAGAGAATTTGCACAGATGAAAAGATGTACACAGGAAGTTGTAACAGAGAGGGAGAGTTTTAATTGTTTTTTTAAGGGATGGGGCAGTTCACATGTGCCCATGTATATCATGTGGCTCTTTGCAGTAACAAATGTGGCTCTTAATCTCTGACTGGTTGGCCACCCCTGCCCTAGTGTCTTAACTGTCCACTGAACATTTTTATTAACTTTTTCAGGGAGGATTTGACACACCTGAGCCTTTATAACTTAAGTGTAATCCACAAGAAGAAGTACTTTGACTCAGAGATGGACCTCATGGTTTACATCAACGACAACTGGGATCTGCTGCAGCTTGGACAGGTCGGAGAAAACTGTGTATTATTTTGTTAATACACAGTATATTTTCTATCATACAATAAATATATTCTTTTTGTAATCATAAACGTATTTTTAATTGAAACATAATATACTATATGTAATTTCTTTGATAGCAGAAAGGCACCAAATTCAGTCAAAACAGATATAAATAATTTTATTATCTATTATAATATTAGACATTTTAATCAATGTAATGTGTATTTATGCTTTTGTAATGGACTGTGACCTTTTTTGCTGATCTCTTTTTTGTCTTGTGTGGCTGCAGCTCTCCAAAACCCCAAAATCAGAGAGATATGAAAACGTCCTGGAAGCCTTGAACAACAACAGTAGCATGTAAATGTAGTTCCTTCTAAATCTAATCATCAGTGACGTAGATGTCAACTTCACTGTGGTAAACTGACTGTTCTGTGGTTTTGGACAGGTTCATGTCAGGGAAGGAGGTGAAGAAAAAGAAGCACTTATTTGGCCTGAGGATCCGTTTCCCTCCTGCTCCTCCAAATTCCCAGTCACCCAGCAGAATGATGGAGAGGGCTTCACATGAGATAACCATCAAAGGATGCAAGTCCACAAAAATCATGCCTGGCATAAGGTAAAATGTGAAACTGTAGGGGGACGCCTGTTGTCAAAACAGGATTGTACGCCAATTATTCAAAGTTAAAGTTGATGTTTGAATTAGAGTTACAGTTTGTGTGTGTGTTTGTGTGTATTATGTAATTAGTGTAGTTTGTGTGTGTTGTATAGTGTATAATAGTTCATAACATGAGATTTAATGTTGTATCTGTGACGTAAAGACAAAACATCTGCTGAAACACCTGCCTTTACACAGTTAACATCTTACAAAACATTCAGTCTTGTCGTGTTGCAAGGTCTTCATGCTGTTGACAGATGAACAAAGGTCATGTGTGTTAAATTGGTATCGTAGTTGTTACAAGATTTCAAGGTCAGCACTTGTTTTTGTACCATGTGCCTGCCTAACTGGCACTGTTTTTAAAGCTAAAGCATGTTGTTGTTGTTGTTTTCCCAGACCTAGTAATAGTTTAACCAACGGCACAGAGAAGAAAAAGAAGAAAAAGAAAAAGAGGAAGCAGGCGGCACGTCCTCTGGAGAGACAAGCTAAACCACAAAACCCAAGTGAACTCTTGCCCCAGGTGTGTATGTTGTTGTGTATTTGTTTGAAGGTCCTGCTGCTGGGTGTGTGCTGGGTGTGCACAGAGCTTTAAAGAAAACTGAAAATTGTTGTTGCAGTGTTCAGTATTAATCTGTTCCTGCATGAGCATTTTTAAGGAATGAATGTACTAAGAAACTGTGAGGCCAACACTGAGAAAGAATGTTTTTGTTTGAACAGCAGATGAAAAGGCCTCTAAGACTAGAGCCTCATTCCCTGGATCACTTCACTTCTCTCAAGTAAGACCATTGATGCTAAATTACTCTTCAAATTGAATTCTCTAAAGGCTTTTCCATTATTGAAAATATGGATATTAATTTGATAAATAACGTGCATGAATTCACTGTCAACTTGTCACCTGCAAATATCTCTTACACTATTGCTTCTCTGTTGCTGCTGTTGTTGTCGTCTGTTATTAAAACAATTCCCCCAACGCCAGGAGTGACCGATCTGTGCTCTCCTCACGAACCTCTGACGTGGAATCCATAGGCGGTCTGAGCACTTCGGAAACTACCTCAACTAGCATTTCAAGACAGTCAAGGTAAAGCATGTTAGACCACAGACACTTCAGAGGCCAGACACAAATAAAATGAAATAAAATCCTATTTTTGTCTAACAGAATTTAAAGAAGAAATTTTAATTCCACTAGTCATTTAATTCTCAGTTGTTTTTTTCTGTTGCTTTAATAAGACACAACATTTTCTTTTTGATCATCCAGTTTTAAAATCCAGTCAAAGGCCAGATTGGATGGTTTGGTGGGCCACATTTGGCCCGTGTGCCTCCAGTTGCACGTGATCACTGCCTTAAACCAGTCAGAATGAATAGGCCTTGTTTGAGTTTCATTTATGAAGTGCCCTCCATGGTGTAATTTTATTTTGATATGGCCATGTTGTGGTCGTTTGTGTGAACTGCAACACAACTACTGACACTCACAATTTAACGACATTATTTATTCTCACTCCAGCCTCTGTAGCTCCAGCAAGATGCAGACGGCAGCTTCCATTATCCCTCTTCCCTCTCAACCCGTAAAAAGAAAACGTGGGCGGCCACGACGAGCCCTGCAACCCCCCAACCCGGAAATCTCCGCCCCTGTCCATGCAGTACCAACGTCCATAGCCACTGCAGCAGAAATGCCAACCCCTCTCCCTGGGCTCAACTCCACAGACATAGTTCATGGTATGGACCCCAACAGTCAGCTCTCTCACCTCAAGAGCTCCATCAGCAGCTATTTTGGTGCAGCAGGACGACTGGCGTGTGGCGAGAAGTACAAAGTCCTGGCCCGCCGGGTCACCCTCGATGGTAAGGTGCAGTATCTGGTTGAATGGGAGGGAGTAACTGCATCATAAGGGATTTCTCCCACATTATCTTATGTTAAACCAGCAGCAGTAAGGGGCCGTTTACATGGAGCATCTTCATACAGCAGGAACATAACTTTAAATGTGCAGGTGAACTCTGGACCAGAGGCCCACAGATTGCTGGTAAATGATGGGATGCACTAAGTAACGAAGAAGTCCACATATTCGTGACCTTTGGTGCATCGTCCTCTCATTCCTCACAGATTTCTAGAAATGCATGTACACGGCCCCGAGGTTGGTTGATGGCTGGAGTGACGGCACAGCCTGTATTCGAAGCATTAATTGATACGGCCTTCTGTTTAGTTTAAAACAGGAACCAGTTATAACTGTTAAGCTTTCTGTATGGTCTTCTGATTCCGTGCAGTCAGGGGTGATTACAGCAAATCAACACGAGGTTTGATAATTGGTCAAAGACGAACAATTGTCATCATAATACACCACATTTGTGTTAATTTTTTATTGTATGCTATTGACGTTTACCGGGACCCTTTTGTTTTTGCCCTACAAGAAACGAACAAAGTGTTCCCGTTCTGTGAATCTTTCAGGATAAGAATAAAAGGAAGAAGTTTCCCCAATATATATTTTTCTACAAACTACTCATGCACTGAGGTTTAAATGTTTGGTAAAATGTGCATTTCTTCCTCAGATTTCTACCTTCTTTTTTTTTAGTCTTGGCTGCAACTACTGTGCCTACTGTTTGTAGCTTTGGCATACTCTCCATAAGTCTAGAAAGAGTCTTTCAGATCTGGAGGAACATATTACAGGATGTGCTGCTGCAAATGTTTTATTAAAAAAAAAACTACACAACATATATAATTTTTTACCTTTCTGTGTTGATTTTATCTTTTCTGTTTCAGAAGAAGCAGTTTTCTTTTTTCTCTTTTTTTGTAATTTACGGATATTACATACCACAATATGTTGGAATATGTCATCTCCATTTGAGCCCATAGGAGGCAGTGTTTATCGTTTATTTAACAGTTTGAAGGTTGTATATCTGAACTGTCACGAAATTTACAAATAACTAAATAGTTGCTGCCTATGAATATTTTCTCCTGTGTGACTAACTGTGCATCTGACAAAGACGTTACAGTTCTTGTATTGTGAATAAGCTGCACAATTTCATTATTAATTTGAACTCTTAAATTAGTCTATTTTTTTCTAGTTTTTAACTTGTTGGATAGGACTATGGAAAATGAAGTGCTGCATGAGATGAATGTTTTACCGTCGTGTCCCAGGAGATTTTGTTTGTGTGTTATTTTTATGCAGCCTATGCAAAAAAAAAAAAAAACTTCATGCAGTTTGACGGGGACTTCAGCAATGTTTTTTAAAAGTGGACTCAGGTGTCACTATATTGGCGGAAAAACAGCATTTGCAGCTTGACAGAAGGTTTACTCTTTTTTTTTTTTTGGTCAGTATTTTTCTTTTTAATCTCGGGTCCTTACATTTTGACATTTTCAAATGGGTTGTAGTTCATTGTTATTGCTACACCTTGGGGCAGCCTTTGGGAGAGGAATGGGGTTGGTAATCAGAACACCTAGGTTCACACTCCACCTTGGCCGATTCTGGGGTCTTGAGCAAACACCGATTCTCTAGCCCCCTGGGCGCGTATAACAATCACTGCCCCCGTAGGAATGGACCGATGGGTTAAATGCTGTCTGTATGTATATGTACAATGACAAGAAATGCGATTCTTTAAACAGTCATAAAAAAGTCACTGGACAACTGCTGTGTGAGGTGAATAGTTAGTACAGCTCTCTTCCTCTGGAAAGGCTTTGGTTTCAGCCCTGTTTTACGTCGATACCTCTTAGTTGTGAGGATGTCACAGGCACATTCAGAGCTTCTCCATGATTAGTCAGTGTCCCGGTTAAGAATTGACAGAATGCTGACACTGACCTCCAGCTGGCTTCTGCAGCCAAAGAACTTCTGTTGTCTTCTCTTGAAAATGTTTCTTTTCTGACAGTTATTCCACATCATTATATTGATTGAGTGTTGTTTCCAACTGTTTTTTTTTTAAAAAGATGAATAAAAGCAGATATTTTTATCTAATGTGTGAATTTTTTCACATTATTTCTAACCTGAAGTATTTATATTTGTATATTTCTTAAAATATTATTTTAAATACATAAGACATGGTTTGTTATAGCCTCTGACTGTCTGTAGTACCTGGTTTTCATCAACCAGAGTAACTATAGCTACTTAGGTGTAGTTGTAAATAAAGTACATTTCCATTTCTGGGTGCTGTATTTAACCAATAACATACTTTTGAAGGTAAAATGTTAAGAACTAACATTTCTGCAAAATGGCCTATTTGTTTTGCAGTAGGAGCCAATGTCCTTGAGATGTTCACAATGGGTTTAGAGGACAATATAAAGGTAACCATGGTTACAAGATATTTGAGGCAATAGATAAAAACAACATCAAATAGAAAAATATTTAATTTTAATAATTAATATTAAAGAAATATTGAGTGACAGGTTTCTCACGTAC
This sequence comes from Cynoglossus semilaevis, assembly GCF_000523025.1. Taxonomy (NCBI): domain Eukaryota; kingdom Metazoa; phylum Chordata; class Actinopteri; order Pleuronectiformes; family Cynoglossidae; genus Cynoglossus; species Cynoglossus semilaevis. The sequence continues at coordinate 4,567,700 of NC_024326.1, forward strand.
TTCTACATAATTTGCTGAAAAAACAAAAACACTGATATTTGATTAGCTTTTACATTTGCGTATGTGGTACTACTATTTAAATTATATTTACATTATAAATAAGTTTATGAATAAATAATTATGTACGTTCCAACATGTAGTTAAGACTTTAAATCAAACTATAGTTTTACTTCCAGGCAGTCACCCGCCGTTCTTCGCGGCCTTGATGATGAGCAGCCTTTTCCACTAATCACGTTTCGCAACTAGTTCTTTTATCCAATCACGAAGCCCGTTGTTAGAACGTGGGACGAACCTAAATACAAATCACTCAGGGCTGAGTTCTCTAGGTAACATGGATTATTTTGTTAAAATAGAATGCTTTATGTCATAGAAAGCTGTCGAAGGACTAAATTATTTAATTGTTGTAATACAGCTGCCACATAGAAGGCCGCGTTTGCTATATAAGCGACATTTTATTTACGTGGACACTTGATGCGGCGAGCATCTTTGTTTACATTTTTAGTAACGTCTACGTGTTAGCAAGTGTGCTAAACTTCGTCAAGCGTTATTAAAAATGTTGTTATATAGTTATTTATCCGCAAGTCAACTGTGTTGTACCTGTTGCACTACCAATTTATGAATGTAACTTCAGAGATTAGATGTTGATAAATGGGGACGACGAGAAGGCTCTTTCACGTTAAGGTCTGGTTTTATCAAAAGTTCTCTTTACTGTAGCGATGTAGTTTGTAACAGTAAACACTTTGGACTGGTTCTCTAATCTGTGAGACACAGAGAGGTAAGCTGAAATTGTGTCAGTAACATACAATACTATTGATAACATTGTCATTATGCACCTATATCACGGTTACTTGTTCATGTTAGGGGCTAATTTGCATTAAAAACACATTCAAGACCCTATTTCTGTTCAGTGAGTCAAGTTTCAAAACTATTATGTTGTCTCATAGATCAAAGTGCAAATTAATTCATGTAAACACATTTTGTAAAATAGTCTTTTCCTGTTTTAAAATAGTTAATCAAATCACATATGTCAAAAACATATCAAACATGTCATTCTTTGTCATCATGTCATTCTTTTATGCACAGATATTGTGATTAGTAACCTTTTTCCAGGGGAATGATTAATAACAACAATTATTTATTTTGTGTCTATATGATGTGTAGTAGGGTACATATAGTACATGCTTACCTTCAACAACATAGCAAGGAACATGAAGATGTTACTGTGATATACATCAAACCACACTGGAATAAAAGTAGTTCCAACAGAACACATTTTGCCACTACACAGTCAGTGAACCTAGCTATGACAAAAAACAACTGTCGAAAATATTAATGATTAGGCAACTACTGTTTAGATATTTAATATAAAAATATGGAAAATGTATAACAGATACCCATAAAGTGCCTGTTATCCTGAAACAGTTTTAATCCTGTCTTTAATCAGGTCTTTAAACATGGAGTCCTTGTTGAGGAAGAAGCCGAACTGTTTGCGGCAGGAGAATGCCTCCATGATCCCCCAGGATGAGCAGATCTTTGGTGACCTTGATGCTCTGCAGTATGATTTGAGCTCACCCATCTCTGAGGTATGTAAAATCTTATTCGTAAGAATTGGCATAGCTTCTGGAGAATTATTATTTATACTACAAATAATGTGAAATTTGAATACTTTAAAATAAGCTTTATTCTTTATTTGAATTTCTGAAAATAAATACCTTGATTGGATTCAAAGCCATAGGTTTGACTGTTCACCACCATGTACAACACCACTTGATTCCTCAATAAGAAAAAAAAAAGTCTCCCTTTTGACTTTAGTATAACATTATACATTGAAGTTTAGTACTGTTCTGCGTGTGACATTATTATATAAACCATTAACATTACATGTACTTTGTGTCCCTTCTTCCTAGGCTCCAGTCAGAGGTCCTGGACTTGCGGTTGAATGCAGTGTGGCGGTCATGAGTGCAGAGATAAGACACCTCGAAGCAGAACTGGCGGCGAAAACCAAAGAATTAAAGTAACCGTGTGACCTAGTCACAAATGTCTTCAGAGATTGCAGTTTATGTAATTGTGATGTGACACGTTTATATATATTTCTTTCACTGTGGGGGTTAGCTGGTGTCTAGTTTATATAATATCCTTCAGGGAAACAAATCAAATTCATAATAGTCACTTTATTTTAATTTTAAAGATAAAATATTGTTTAACTCTTTCTACTAACCTGGAGCTGATATTCTAACGACAGGAGCTGGTTTGTGTTGCAGGACAGCACAGCTGAAAGCTGAGTGTCATGAAGAAGAAGCAGCCCATAATGAAATTGTTGTGGCCACTCTCAGTGAAGAGGTCCAAGCCCTGAGAGAAGAACTGGACAATCAGACGGCCCTGGGAAACCGGTGATACATCTGACTAAACTTAACATCATAGCATTAGAAAAGTTACACAACAACACAGTTTTACAGTCAGTCAATTCTATCTGTGTTATGGATGTAAACACCTTATGAAACTGATTGGCTTTAGGCCTCCAGCTGAAGTGTCTAATGGGCCTTTTGAAATGTCTTTGTACGTTCTGCTTTAATCTCTTCAAGAGCCGAACAACAACGGAACCAAGCGCTGGAAAATGCAGAGAAGCTCAAGGAGGCTTTTAAAGAGTACAAGGCCAATATTTCCATTAAACTAAAAATGGTAAAATTGATAACGTAATAGCTTTTCTGTTGTGATTGTTATTTATCATGATGTTTTTGCTGAAAGTTTATAAAATTGTTTTTTAGGTGGTGGAGAGTGAGAGCAAACTAAAAGAGAGCCTAATTGAGTGTGATGGAGAAAAAGAAGAGCTAGAGATAAAGTGCAACACACTGCAGAGAGAGAAGACAGAGCAGAGCCAAACAATCAGGTACACACCAGAGACTGGTCATTACAACACACTGAAGTCCAAACTGTCACCGAAGATTAGTTTTGGTCAGCAGTCAATAAACTGCTTGTTAAAGTTGTTAAATATAACCATAAAGTGAGCCCCTCAGTTAAGGAGTGACAAGTGCACTTGCCTTACAGCAATAATATCAGCTGCTCAAACCCCAGTGTTAACTGATAAATAGAATAAAGCCTTCATTTGTCCTTATCTGCTCCACAGCCAACTAAAGAAGGAGGTGAGGGAGGCCAAGAGTCTGGCTGCAGGGCACTCAGACCTTCAGACCCAGCTGGAGCAGTCCAGGGAGCAGGTTTCAGTTCTGGAACAGCAGCTTGAAGACTGTGGAACAAAATGCAGACAAGTTGCCCCTTTGCGGAAGGAACTGGAAAAGCTGCGTAATATGACCCAGAGCCAGGAGCAGAAGGCGGCCCGGAACCAGGCTGAGCTGTCCAGTCTTGAGACCATAGTAGGCCTGCTGCATCTACGAGAGGTGAAGAGTCATAATCCTGGTGTCCAGTTCTTGAATAAAGTTTCTCCTGAGTCATACAGTTGCACACAGACCAAACAGACAGATCACACATGGCTGTAAAATGCATCGTAGATGCGTCTGCTATGACCACACGCAATCTGAATGTGCTCAGCTCAGTGCTTAAATACTCACTCATTGTTTTCTGAAAGATGTTGTGGGTGAACAGATAACTGCTATAAATGTGAAGAAGACAATGGTTGTCTATTAATACAATTGATAGGTTACCGTTCTGGTCCTTTTTCTATGGTTGTGACCTAGACTGAGTTCAAGACAAATTCAGATAGTCAAAAATGAACTGTCATTTTTTGTTCTCTTGTCACATGAAGTAAAACAATAGGTCATCATTTTGCAAAGCAGAACTTTGATCCATAGTAAATATTTTGTGCAAAAATTAATATTTTTACCCCTCATCAGGGTGTTTTGGGCCCACTTTGTGCAAAACCATGTATGCTCCCCCAGCTGGAGTATTCAGGAACTGCACACTTGCTGAAACTACAGCCAGGTAGAAACACATGGAATTATCAATAATATGTAGATCAAAACATAAAACTGCCAAAAATAAAACTTTTTGTATTCTAGAGTTTTACATAAAATTTAATGCTGTAATGTTTTTTTTTGCAGGTGAAGGTTATCAGCAGTTGTTGCGGGTGATGCAGTCCATGGAGGCGCAGAGAACCAAACAGAGCGGCCTGGTTGAGCGGTTACAGGAGCGTCTGAGCAGAGCTCAGGAGGAGATCTCCTCCCTGCAGAGCTCCATGGCACAGAGAACGTCTCATTACCAAAATCTACATACAGAACTGTTGGACAAAGTCAACCAAGCAACTGACACTGAAAAAGAAGTAACATGTTTGGAACAAACTTGAGAGACCTTTCCGATTTTAAACCATTGGGGCCCTCGGGCAAGTCATTTCTTTTTTCCTGTGTGTCCTTAGCTAAGAAGAAAAAGTGCCCGTGTGGCTGCGCTGGAGATACAGTTACAAGAGAAAACATCTGTTTACAGCCAGGTTGCACTGAAAAACACCGAGCTGGAGAATCAGCTGCAGGTAAAACGTTTGTGTCAAATTAGTGTCATTTTTGTTTTAATTAAATCTTATTCTGCAAGTAATTTATAGATCTGTTATGATTTTAGCTAACGCATTTTCATCCAATTTTAGGAGAAGACCAACACTCTTCAACATCTCCAGACACTGATGACCAAAAAGCAGAGAGAGTATCAACAGTCGTTGGAAAGGTGTAAAAAGTCCCAGGCTGAGCAATGCACAGAGCTGCAGCACAGAACAGAAATGGTGAACAGCTGTTATACCACCGTGGCTCCAGTTGATGTCAGAATTACATCAGCACAAATTCTCTTGATGATGTCCTGCAAAAACAATGTGACCCATGTTTTATTGCAGCATTTTCTTATAATCGGGACTTTTCTGGTCTTGTGTAACGGCGTTGTGTCTCTATTGCAGCTGCAAGTTTCTTTAGAAGAAGCTCGATCTCGCGTGTTTGAAGTGGAGCAGGAGGTCCGTTTGTGCCAGAGGGAGAGAGACGAGGCTCAGAAGGAAGTTCTCCTCCTGCAGACCACTGTTGAACGTCTTACACAAGTAAGAGCTGTTCTAACCTGTCTTCTCACACACATTACACAACAATACACGTCAGGGGGAAGTACAGGAAGCAATTATGGCATACTATAAATACACAAAGGAAATGTTTATACTGCATGTCTCTTCTTGATGTGTATGTTTTTTTAATACATATACAGGGGGTTCTCTGAACTCACATACTGTACATAAGTACCTATGTCACTCAGCTACTGTAACATAGTGGTAACATCATCATCTAGGACATGAAAACATTGGAATAGTCTGACTTACTGAAAATGAAGGGTAAAAAGTTCCGGAAAAACAACACAAACGGAAGAAAGAAAATGTAGCACAATCCAATGTATGGCGTACAACCGGCAAATGTAAACAAAGCCTATAGTGCCTTGTGACAGCAACGCTCGCCAACTAGTGAAATTTGTTTTATTAATATATGTGGGAATGATGGAACAAGACCTTCTTGATTCATTTATAGTGGATGGTGATCAAAAGCTGTAGGTTCTAAAGAACCCCGTGAAAAGACTGAACCAAATAATAAAAATAAAAAGAGGATGCACATTCCATGTACGTTGTATCTTACATGATCGATTCTGCCTTGGTTTAATTTCAGGAGAAAGACGCTCGAGCCAAACAAAAGGAGGAGCTGCTGCAGAGTTTTAAAGACCAGGCAGCTCAGTCTGCCACCAAGGTTAGTTTGTCCATAAATAGATTCATCATCTTCAACAGAACCAACATTGTAGAAATATCTCATATCCTATGAGAACACATTCATACCACTAGTGTCTCTTGGGGGGTTTAAGGTCGCTAGAGCTTCAAAGCTATTCAAGTAGATGTTTATTTATTTGGTTGGTGATCTGATTCTTAAAAATGGCATCTGTGCATCAGGTGTGTGAGCTCCAGTCGTCGTTGTCGTCGTGCAGAGAAGAACTGACCTCATACCTGCAGCAGATGGAGGATGTTAAAAAGAACTACGAGAGTCAGCTGCAGATGAACAAGGACAAGGTGAAGCGATGACTCGGAGGATCTTTACACTGCAGGTCTCTCTTCGCCTTCTGTAACCATCCAGTGTGTATTAGTCCCGTGAGGATCTTTACACTGCAGGTCTCTCTTCTCCTTCTGTAACCATCCAGTGTGTATTAGTCCCGTGTTCCTCCCGTTTCAGGTGTCCTCTCTTCAGGAGAAGCTCAGAAGCACCAGCCTGGTTTGTCAGAGATTCACTGACGAGAACCTGCAACTTCAGCTTTCTCTGCAGCAGCAGCAGACAATGCTGACCGAGAGCAACACCCGCATTTCTGACCTGGAGGAGTGCCAGAGCCAGCTAGAGGGACAGGTAATAATATCCCTAATAATAAGAATAATAATAGCTGCAGGGGCGAAAATTCAAATATTTCATTAAAACTAGAGGAGAGCAAGGTTGAAAACTATGAAACATTTATAAATGCATACAAAAAAGGGCAGCGACAACTTCGACCCTAGGCTTCACAAACATGAAAATATATTTTTACACATATAAACTGAATTTGCTTTACATATAAAATAAATGCATGCAGCTGTATGACACATTACAATTCATTTCTTACAGTATATGGTCACTACTACACGAGTTTTATTTTAATAGTACTCCGAACCAGAGCAGCCTTGATGAGTCATTTAGCTGTGGTTGTAGCTCAAGTAGTTTTTATTATCGTGTTCTTCTATATCTTATCACTTTTATATGTTTACCACTGCAAACAGTTATTGCAGTATTAGGGTCACACTTTCACATTTGTCAAGCCTGTCAGACGGTCTGTGTTTGGTCTGAGCTTGTTGTGGATCTGCTGTTGCTTTAGGGAAACCATTTTTTAACCTTGTGATTTCATTTATAGTTCAACTCTTTTCTCTGCTGCTTGTACTTCGTGTTCTTCATTTCAAATAGAACACAATGAGCTCCATTCAGCCAGCAGGGCATCATGAGGACTGTAGGGTTGAGTCTCTCTGTGCTTGATGTTCTGATTCTTCGAGCCAAACAAGCTACCTTTTTTATTCATGGGTTTAAAAATATACTCAATTCCTGAAAATTGTTTGTCTTTGCTCAGGTGTCGCATCTGGAGCAGCAGCTGGAACGGGCAAACGCCTCCCTGCAGGACGAGGTGAGGAGCAGATTTCAGGAGGCCCAAGGGCGAGATGAGGAGCTGCTGGAGATGAAGAAGAAGAACTCTCAGCTTTCTGAGAACGTCACGTAAGAACACAATCACAAACAGGAGATTTGCATCAAAAATTTACAAATATTTATTATTTAATTTAATGATAAATACATTTTATTGAATGATTTAAACGCTTTTCCATTTCTGTATATATTATTTTTGTCCCTGCGTTTGTCCTACTTGACCTGCAGCAGAGTGGGTCTTATGATTACATCACAACTTATTTGCCCGCAGGCAGGAGGATTCCCCCCTCCCTTCCCTTCTCACTCAGATGCATATATATATGGAATCCCACTACTTGAAATCTTACACACTTCACTTCAGCAGCACTGCTGTTAACTTTGATTTTTTGATTGGGCTATTTCAGTTTCTGGCCGGACATGTGCTCTATTTTTAAACGGCACTCAAACAAGACAATTTGTTTAGCATCGTTTAGCTATTCTAATTAACTTTTGGAGGCTGTTGCATTTTTTTTAATAAGTACGATGGGAGCCGTGCTGACATTAAGGTGGGGATCTGAAACCTGTCCTGCTTTGTCTTGGCCTATTGCTTCCACAACGTACTGTAGCTCAAAAAAGTGGTTCTGATTTTGACTCTTCGTGTGTTTCTGTTCCGCAGCCACATCACGTCAGAGATGGTCAAGTGTCGAGGAGAGCTGTTGTCTAAAGAGTCGGAGCTGCAGTGTCTGAGGAAGGACGTCTCCGTGAAGACATTTCAGATCAAACGCATGGAGGAGAGTCTGCAGCTTACAAAAACAAACCTGGCCAACAAAAACAACATGGGTACGATGATTTCCACTCTGCACTTTGGAAAA
>NC_024326.1:4580241-4603261 GCF_000523025.1 Cynoglossus semilaevis
TTTTGAAATGTCTTTGTACGTTCTGCTTTAATCTCTTCAAGAGCCGAACAACAACGGAACCAAGCGCTGGAAAATGCAGAGAAGCTCAAGGAGGCTTTTAAAGAGTACAAGGCCAATATTTCCATTAAACTAAAAATGGTAAAATTGATAACGTAATAGCTTTTCTGTTGTGATTGTTATTTATCATGATGTTTTTGCTGAAAGTTTATAAAATTGTTTTTTAGGTGGTGGAGAGTGAGAGCAAACTAAAAGAGAGCCTAATTGAGTGTGATGGAGAAAAAGAAGAGCTAGAGATAAAGTGCAACACACTGCAGAGAGAGAAGACAGAGCAGAGCCAAACAATCAGGTACACACCAGAGACTGGTCATTACAACACACTGAAGTCCAAACTGTCACCGAAGATTAGTTTTGGTCAGCAGTCAATAAACTGCTTGTTAAAGTTGTTAAATATAACCATAAAGTGAGCCCCTCAGTTAAGGAGTGACAAGTGCACTTGCCTTACAGCAATAATATCAGCTGCTCAAACCCCAGTGTTAACTGATAAATAGAATAAAGCCTTCATTTGTCCTTATCTGCTCCACAGCCAACTAAAGAAGGAGGTGAGGGAGGCCAAGAGTCTGGCTGCAGGGCACTCAGACCTTCAGACCCAGCTGGAGCAGTCCAGGGAGCAGGTTTCAGTTCTGGAACAGCAGCTTGAAGACTGTGGAACAAAATGCAGACAAGTTGCCCCTTTGCGGAAGGAACTGGAAAAGCTGCGTAATATGACCCAGAGCCAGGAGCAGAAGGCGGCCCGGAACCAGGCTGAGCTGTCCAGTCTTGAGACCATAGTAGGCCTGCTGCATCTACGAGAGGTGAAGAGTCATAATCCTGGTGTCCAGTTCTTGAATAAAGTTTCTCCTGAGTCATACAGTTGCACACAGACCAAACAGACAGATCACACATGGCTGTAAAATGCATCGTAGATGCGTCTGCTATGACCACACGCAATCTGAATGTGCTCAGCTCAGTGCTTAAATACTCACTCATTGTTTTCTGAAAGATGTTGTGGGTGAACAGATAACTGCTATAAATGTGAAGAAGACAATGGTTGTCTATTAATACAATTGATAGGTTACCGTTCTGGTCCTTTTTCTATGGTTGTGACCTAGACTGAGTTCAAGACAAATTCAGATAGTCAAAAATGAACTGTCATTTTTTGTTCTCTTGTCACATGAAGTAAAACAATAGGTCATCATTTTGCAAAGCAGAACTTTGATCCATAGTAAATATTTTGTGCAAAAATTAATATTTTTACCCCTCATCAGGGTGTTTTGGGCCCACTTTGTGCAAAACCATGTATGCTCCCCCAGCTGGAGTATTCAGGAACTGCACACTTGCTGAAACTACAGCCAGGTAGAAACACATGGAATTATCAATAATATGTAGATCAAAACATAAAACTGCCAAAAATAAAACTTTTTGTATTCTAGAGTTTTACATAAAATTTAATGCTGTAATGTTTTTTTTTGCAGGTGAAGGTTATCAGCAGTTGTTGCGGGTGATGCAGTCCATGGAGGCGCAGAGAACCAAACAGAGCGGCCTGGTTGAGCGGTTACAGGAGCGTCTGAGCAGAGCTCAGGAGGAGATCTCCTCCCTGCAGAGCTCCATGGCACAGAGAACGTCTCATTACCAAAATCTACATACAGAACTGTTGGACAAAGTCAACCAAGCAACTGACACTGAAAAAGAAGTAACATGGAACAAACTTGAGAGACCTTTCCGATTTTAAACCATTGGGGCCCTCGGGCAAGTCATTTCTTTTTTCCTGTGTGTCCTTAGCTAAGAAGAAAAAGTGCCCGTGTGGCTGCGCTGGAGATACAGTTACAAGAGAAAACATCTGTTTACAGCCAGGTTGCACTGAAAAACACCGAGCTGGAGAATCAGCTGCAGGTAAAACGTTTGTGTCAAATTAGTGTCATTTTTGTTTTAATTAAATCTTATTCTGCAAGTAATTTATAGATCTGTTATGATTTTAGCTAACGCATTTTCATCCAATTTTAGGAGAAGACCAACACTCTTCAACATCTCCAGACACTGATGACCAAAAAGCAGAGAGAGTATCAACAGTCGTTGGAAAGGTGTAAAAAGTCCCAGGCTGAGCAATGCACAGAGCTGCAGCACAGAACAGAAATGGTGAACAGCTGTTATACCACCGTGGCTCCAGTTGATGTCAGAATTACATCAGCACAAATTCTCTTGATGATGTCCTGCAAAAACAATGTGACCCATGTTTTATTGCAGCATTTTCTTATAATCGGGACTTTTCTGGTCTTGTGTAACGGCGTTGTGTCTCTATTGCAGCTGCAAGTTTCTTTAGAAGAAGCTCGATCTCGCGTGTTTGAAGTGGAGCAGGAGGTCCGTTTGTGCCAGAGGGAGAGAGACGAGGCTCAGAAGGAAGTTCTCCTCCTGCAGACCACTGTTGAACGTCTTACACAAGTAAGAGCTGTTCTAACCTGTCTTCTCACACACATTACACAACAATACACGTCAGGGGGAAGTACAGGAAGCAATTATGGCATACTATAAATACACAAAGGAAATGTTTATACTGCATGTCTCTTCTTGATGTGTATGTTTTTTTAATACATATACAGGGGGTTCTCTGAACTCACATACTGTACATAAGTACCTATGTCACTCAGCTACTGTAACATAGTGGTAACATCATCATCTAGGACATGAAAACATTGGAATAGTCTGACTTACTGAAAATGAAGGGTAAAAAGTTCCGGAAAAACAACACAAACGGAAGAAAGAAAATGTAGCACAATCCAATGTATGGCGTACAACCGGCAAATGTAAACAAAGCCTATAGTGCCTTGTGACAGCAACGCTCGCCAACTAGTGAAATTTGTTTTATTAATATATGTGGGAATGATGGAACAAGACCTTCTTGATTCATTTATAGTGGATGGTGATCAAAAGCTGTAGGTTCTAAAGAACCCCGTGAAAAGACTGAACCAAATAATAAAAATAAAAAGAGGATGCACATTCCATGTACGTTGTATCTTACATGATCGATTCTGCCCTGGTTTAATTTCAGGAGAAAGACGCTCGAGCCAAACAAAAGGAGGAGCTGCTGCAGAGTTTTAAAGACCAGGCAGCTCAGTCTGCCACCAAGGTTAGTTTGTCCATAAATAGATTCATCATCTTCAACAGAACCAACATTGTAGAAATATCTCATATCCTATGAGAACACATTCATACCACTAGTGTCTCTTGGGGGGTTTAAGGTCGCTAGAGCTTCAAAGCTATTCAAGTAGATGTTTATATATTTGGTTGGTGATCTGATTCTTAAAAATGGCATCTGTGCATCAGGTGTGTGAGCTCCAGTCGTCGTTGTCGTCGTGCAGAGAAGAACTGACCTCATACCTGCAGCAGATGGAGGATGTTAAAAAGAACTACGAGAGTCAGCTGCAGATGAACAAGGACAAGGTGAAGCGATGACTCGGAGGATCTTTACACTGCAGGTCTCTCTTCGCCTTCTGTAACCATCCAGTGTGTATTAGTCCCGTGTTCCTCCCGTTTCAGGTGTCCTCTCTTCAGGAGAAGCTCAGAAGCACCAGCCTGGTTTGTCAGAGATTCACTGACGAGAACCTGCAACTTCAGCTTTCTCTGCAGCAGCAGCAGACAATGCTGACCGAGAGCAACACCCGCATTTCTGACCTGGAGGAGTGCCAGAGCCAGCTAGAGGGACAGGTAATAATATCCCTAATAATAAGAATAATAATAGCTGCAGGGGCGAAAATTCAAATATTTCATTAAAACTAGAGGAGAGCAAGGTTGAAAACTATGAAACATTTATAAATGCATACAAAAAAGGGCAGCGACAACTTCGACCCTAGGCTTCACAAACATGAAAATATATTTTTACACATATAAACTGAATTTGCTTTACATATAAAATAAATGCATGCAGCTGTATGACACATTACAATTCATTTCTTACAGTATATGGTCACTACTACACGAGTTTTATTTTAATAGTACTCCGAACCAGAGCAGCCTTGATGAGTCATTTAGCTGTGGTTGTAGCTCAAGTAGTTTTTATTATCGTGTTCTTCTATATCTTATCACTTTTATATGTTTACCACTGCAAACAGTTATTGCAGTATTAGGGTCACACTTTCACATTTGTCAAGCCTGTCAGACGGTCTGTGTTTGGTCTGAGCTTGTTGTGGATCTGCTGTTGCTTTAGGGAAACCATTTTTTAACCTTGTGATTTCATTTATAGTTCAACTCTTTTCTCTGCTGCTTGTACTTCGTGTTCTTCATTTCAAATAGAACACAATGAGCTCCATTCAGCCAGCAGGGCATCATGAGGACTGTAGGGTTGAGTCTCTCTGTGCTTGATGTTCTGATTCTTCGAGCCAAACAAGCTACCTTTTTTATTCATGGGTTTAAAAATATACTCAATTCCTGAAAATTGTTTGTCTTTGCTCAGGTGTCGCATCTGGAGCAGCAGCTGGAACGGGCAAACGCCTCCCTGCAGGACGAGGTGAGGAGCAGATTTCAGGAGGCCCAAGGGCGAGATGAGGAGCTGCTGGAGATGAAGAAGAAGAACTCTCAGCTTTCTGAGAACGTCACGTAAGAACACAATCACAAACAGGAGATTTGCATCAAAGATTTACAAATATTTATTATTTAATTTAATGATAAATACATTTTATTGAATGATTTAAACACTTTTCCACTTTTGTATATATTATTTTTGTCCCTGCGTTTGTCCTACTTGACCTGCAGCAGAGTGGGTCTTATGATTACACCACAACTTATTTGCCCGCAGGCAGGAGGATTCCCCCCTCCCTTCCCTTCTCACTCAGATGCATATATATATGGAATCCCACTACTTGAAATCTTACACACTTCACTTCAGCAGCACTGCTGTTAACTTTGATTTTTTGATTGGGCTATTTCAGTTTCTGGCCGGACATGTGCTCTATTTTTAAACGGCACTCAAACAAGACAATTTGTTTAGCATCGTTTAGCTATTCTAATTAACTTTTGGAGGCTGTTGCATTTTTTTTAATAAGTACGATGGGAGCCGTGCTGACATTAAGGTGGGGATCTGAAACCTGTCCTGCTTTGTCTTGGCCTATTGCTTCCACAACGTACTGTAGCTCAAAAAAGTGGTTCTGATTTTGACTCTTCGTGTGTTTCTGTTCCGCAGCCACATCACGTCAGAGATGGTCAAGTGTCGAGGAGAGCTGTTGTCTAAAGAGTCGGAGCTGCAGTGTCTGAGGAAGGACGTCTCCGTGAAGACATTTCAGATCAAACGCATGGAGGAGAGTCTGCAGCTTACAAAAACAAACCTGGCTAACAAAAACGACATGGGTACGATGATTTCCACTCTGCACTTTGGAAAAAGATTGAACATCTTCTTATCACTTCTCTTTAGATCTCATTTTCATACTTGTCCTGTGCAGTTGTAGATCTGGAGGAAAAGCTCCATCGCTGTGAAGCAGACCAGCTCAACTGTGTCAACAGGGTCCAGATCCTGGAGGGACAGCTGCAGACGGTCCAAGGGGAGTTGACCGACACGCTGGAGCAGCTACTGAAGCTGAAAGACATTCTGCAGAAAACACAAACCATCGCAGACGAGCGACAGGCCTGTGTGGAAAAACTGACTGTCCAGCTTAGGTGAGGTTATGTCCCTCAGGGGAAATATTCTTCTGCATACTAAGGACAAAAAGCTGAGACGGAAGACGTCCGTGTCTTGTACTCAGTCCGAGCCAGTGGTGTTTCTGCCTCCAAGTTTACATTTAGAAGACAAATGCACTGTCAGAGAGTATGTCACTGCCTTACTGCTGTTACAACTCACACTGAGAAAAATGAACCAGCTAATTTATGTCGAGGACATTTGTGTACATTAATACTGAGGAAAAAATGTGTTGTTGTAATGTTGTTGTTTTTATTTGGATATTTTATAATTTGCAGTGAAAAAATGTGAATTTTTAAAAAAATATTGTGATTCATATTCACAAGTGCTGGGGTTTCTTATGAAGATTTTTTTTTAAATCAACACTGCCTAATGGTAACTGTTTTTATGTGTTTACTTTCTTTACACACTGTGTGCAGTTCTTTAGTGTACACCAAGCACTCACACTAATGTTCCATCAAGCCATTAATGTCAGATTTTCTTTACAGCAGGAAGATGTTTCACACTCCCTGAATTATTAAGTAAAAAATATGTATATAATATAAAAGATAATAATAATATAAGTATATAATTCAAAACCCATCAAAAATATATAAGGTACAATTTTTTCGTGCATCCTAACTGTGGCTTGTAGAACACGTTGAGAGTTGGTTTCAAGACTTAAGTGAAGCTGTTGACGCTCAACAATATGAATCAGTCTACAGTCTCTCACAATCCATTTAGTCACACAGACTTATTTACTGTCCTCCACTCAGTCAGGCTGGTCTGACGTGTCTGACTGGAAGTTAAAAACATGCATCGACTGTGTATTAGATTAATTTTAAGTGAACGAACAGTTATTTTTTAATCTTGACCACCCTAGTTCACATGTAGGGCTTACTTTCCTCTCAGTCTGTATTTCTATTTTGGGGAGGTGTCGATCTCTTGTGATGGGGTTATATTAATGCTCTGTGTGGCAGCTCCAAACACAAATGGCTGTCTGTATTCTACATTTAATTAAGACCTTAATTTTCAGTAGTATGAAAAGATAAACACTCACTTAATCTTCCTCAAACATGTCTGATGTTGTCTGTCTACGCCTTTTTTTAGGTGATAACTAATGTCATTACACTGTGTTTACAAAGACCTAACAGAGAAAATCAAGCCATAAATATTAGCAGAAAATACACCTTACACATTAAGCACAAAGAACTGCCATGAATGAAAAAGCTCAGATAAAACAACCATGTAGTTCTATAATTGATTTTTATTTTTTTGGCTCTGACAGTGAAACGCAGAAGGAGTTGGAGGAGAGAACCCATGAGGTCTTAGACATGGACAATGCTCTGAAAGAGAGGCAGGGGGAGCTCCAGCAGAGAGCACAGCTGGTACAGGTCGCACACAACATGCAGAATGTTTAAGAAGGAAACACAAAACCGAAAGACTTTTCAGGTTATGTCTCGGTGTAACCATAACTTTGTTTGTTTTCTTTTTTTTCCTCCTTTCTTCCTGTTGTTTTTAGTTGGGTCTGCTGGACGTGGCCATCAGAGAACACAAGCAGGAGATGGAGAAGAAGGTGGAGTCTCTGCAGCAGAGCCTGGAAACTAAAGAGAGAGAACTAACAGACGCACAGAAGGAGCTCACAGACAGAAACCACAGGGTCAGGAAGGAAAATTATTACACATACGATCCATTAATGATATATTAATTTGTTTTCTGGTTTTATATTACTGTCCTAGCCATACTGACCACTGGTGACTCTCAGCTTTTATATGAGCTCCAGTCAACCATTATAAGGTCTTGATCAAACATCAGTCATTGATTAATGATACAGCCTCGCACTGATGTTTGCGCACTATGTTTGCATTCGTTATTACCAACCAAGTTTTAAAAGGCCTCCTTTTGATCAAACATATTTGGCCTTTTGCGAGCTATTATTGTACAGATCTTCTTCCAAAGAACAAGAATTTGAATAAAAAGCTAGGCTTACACATGTAATATGATTTTAGATAACTGAGACTGACGTGTGTTTTTCCCTGGGCCCAGGAGTCCCAGGATCTCAACCAGCAGCTCCGTGTGAGTCAACAGAAACTTTGTACTGTGTTACAACAGCTTGAAGAAACTGGGCTTCACTGTGAGACTTTGGCCAAAGAGCTGGCTGCAGCTGAGCAGCAGAACAGCGAGAAGGTTTTCTTTTTTTTAAATATATATACACATAAAATGATGGCATGAGTTAATGGTCCTCACTCTTACCAGCAGCTGTGTCACCACTTTAACATGTCCGTGTCCATGCAGAAGGTCCAGCTGTCTCAGCTGACTCAGAAGGAGGCACGGTGGCTTCAGGAGGAGGCCAGACTGCGGAGCACGATCAGCTCTTTGGAGGTGGAGAAGGAGCAGCAGAGCAAGGAGGTAGAATATACCTTTGGTTCACTTTAAGGTCATTTTAGCAAACTGGATCAGTGCATTAGTCTGCCTGAAACTGAAACTGAACTTTCCATGATTCATGTTAAAAAGAATAGTACATATTTTTCATGTTGGACAAACAACACATACCAGTGCAGTTGAGTCAGATATTCAGGCACTTGACCTTTACCTCTAACCAAGCTCGGCAAATGGTGCTCGACTCACGATGGAGTTCAGTTCCCACGGTGCATAGTAACTGACATACTGTACATAAATACTTGTGTCACTCACCTACCCTAACACAGTGGTAACATCCTTATCTAGGACATAAAAACATCAGAAGAGTCTGACGTATGCCTGGGAGCCATAATGATTTTTTTAATACTGTTTAATACAAGACAAACCAATGCAGCAGGGATAATTTCAACAGTTTCATATTCTGCTGTTGTTAAAGGATAAGACCATCATTCTTTCAAACGTTTCAAGCATGTCCAGGTATTTTTAGGTGGGGTTTGTTTTCTCATGTTCCCCACCACTGTCCAAACATCTGCAGTGTTCTTCCTTTAACACCATTAACCGTTGTTCTGTCTTTTTGCCTTTATCTGCTTCAGCACTAACTGTTTTACATCCTCTACATCCAGCTTCCATCATTAGCTTCTTGCTAAAGTAATTTTTGAGTGGACTCTTTGGGCAGCGTTTTCAATTATAGTGCTGTATAACGGGTTCTAACTCCAGCTTTACTATTTGAAAACCCTTGTTGATTGAAAGAGGAACTATAGGGTCTTCTGTGGTATGTCTCAATGGTTTGAATGATAAGGTTGACCATATTAACTCAGCTATTTCAGACGACTTCCTGTCTGCTTGCTCCGTCATTGTCACTTTATGCACATCGGCAAACAAAGCCTTTTCCTGTCGGTTTCTGTTTGACTTATTTTCCTCTTTTTTCACAAATGTCAGCAGTTGATTCTGTTTGACATTTGACATTTTTCTCCTTTTTAATGCTTCAGTACTAACAGGTTTTCATATAATACATTTGCCATTTGCATTCAATTTAGCTCTGACACCAAATCTGTCAAATCAACCATTTGCCATGGAGTTTCTTTTAGGCCACTTACAGTTTACAGTCTGATTTTTAATTCAGTAATGTTGTCATCGATCTATCGCTTAATAAATCTGACTTCTTAGCTGGAGTCACTGCAGCAGTCCCGAGGTCAGCTCCTCAAAGTCTCCGAGCAGATCTCTTCCACCATGCGCTCCGCTCAGGAGGAGCTAACTGCTAAGCTTCAGGAGAGCCAGACTCAGCTACAGCAAAGCAAAGTCCTGTTGGACCTCACTCAGAACCGAGCCAATCACCTTCAAGGCCAGTTGGAGCAGATCCAGAGCCAACTCACTCAGAGTAGAACCCAGCTGGAACAGACCAGGGCTCAGAACACAGACCTGCGTGCTCAGCTGAAGAGAGCAAAGTTGAAGTTGAACCAGACCAGAGTCCATGCAATCCAGCTGCAGACTCAGCTGCAGGCCTGTGACAAGTCTTCAGAGACTTCCTCTGGGTCTGAGCTCATCCAGGTAGAGCATTTCTAAGTCTCCATGTTGTGGATTTGCAGTAGGTTGTCGTGTGTAATTAACATGTCTTCTTCACTTTGCAACTTAGGATTTGGGTGAGTCAGATGTGTCTCATCTTCAGAGCTCCACCCATGACAACTACACACACTCTCTCCCTGCTCTGCAGTCACTCACACACTCCCTACAGAAGCCTTCTCTCCCTTCACCTCCATCTTCCCCTAAAAAGCCTCAGACCACCACCAGGGGTCCCACACTCTCTCAGTTATCGACTCGTCATCCTTCAGCTTCTGCTCACTCCTGGTCTCACTTGTCTCAAACACATGACTGGCCACAGAGCAACAGCATAGACTCTTCTCTGGACCTTCCTCTGAGCCTCAAAGAAACACTGAAGGAGGTTTTAGGCAAGGAGCCCTGGCCGCCCTCTTCTTCCTCTTCCTACCTCACCTCCTCCTCTGTCTCCTCTTTCCCAGTGGAAGTGAACCACAGCTGGCTGGGCCGGGCCACTGTGGAGACCACAGAAACATCTGACCTCTCCTTTAACCCCCTCACCTACATGGTGGACGATGGAGACCGTGGACATCTCCCAAGTGATGTTTCTTCAGCTCGGGAGGAGGGAAGTGAGGGTCTGGGTGAGTCCAGAACAGGGTCTGTGGCCACTCTGGTGGTTGAGAAGGAGGAGGAAATGGATATGAGTTCACTGACCGGGATGCTGAAGTTTGTGAACCAAACGTTAGCGATGCAGGACGATCCTTCTCTGTGGAGTTCAGTAGGTTCATCCAAGACGTAACAAAACCTCACACACTTTCGGATGAAGTCTTTTGATATGTTTATTTAACTTGAATTAACTTATTTGATAGCATTTTGCTATTTATTTTATAGTTTATGTAATATTACAGCGCCGCCTAGAGGTCATTAATTCTTTGATGTGTTCATTTTGGGAACCCTGGTTTAAAGACATCTACAGGATGTGTGATAACTCCATCACAAGTCCTAATTTGAAGGAGAATATCCAAATACCTTTTCCAAAATGTGATACATTTTGATATAATTGTAAGCAATAAATTTACAGTTTTATATGTGTTTTCTGTTCTAAGAAATAGATTTCCAGCGTCATCTCTTCCTCCTCTTCCTCTTCCTCTCCTGCTCCTCCTGCTTGTTGTTCTCCTCCTTGTGCCTGTTCTCTCCATCTACATCTCTTTTTCTGCCTTACTGTAACTCTTCTCTTGGGTCTTCCTCTTTTTCTCCTTTTTTTGACATCATTTATGCAACGTCTCCATATGTAGTGATGCAACACCTAGTTGACAAGTAGTGGATGGCAATTTACTGGTTTCAGTTGTTTCAATTTACTCACAATTTACAGTACTTATGAGTTTCTTGTTTTTCCAAAACAATCTAGTAAATAAATCATAGTTGTCAGACCAATAATTTTATATATGTAATAGTTTGCGGTACACCTGATGATCTCTCGTGGCACATTAATGTGAGGCACAGAGAGATTTGTTTATCAGCTTAAATGATGTAGTGCATGCAAAAAGAAGTATCGAGTCCATTTTTGTTAGTCTTCAGAGAATATTAAAGCAGCCTTGTGTTCAGATGTTCCCATGCCGTCTGTGGCCGGGAGGTCGTGTTACCATAAAAACTGGCAGCTTTCTGACCAGAAGAGGAATTTTTGGGATCAGGATGAGAGGGGGTGGGGAGAGTTAGTCTCAGACCAATACAGTCTCCAGCTGCTCCAATTAGATTTGGTGCTGTAATCTCACATGGTTACAAAAGGTTAGTTATAAAATGTCCAGGCTATGTGGGTTTTAGTTTTTCTCCGTTTGGCTGCTTTTATTCTGCCAGATAGATTATCTACGGTCTCAAGAAACGTTTTCATCCGATTTTAGTCTCTTCGTGCAGATAGCAGTCTTTCTGTTCTCACTTCTTGTCCGTTCTGGTTGTGTCAAACACTTTTAGTGAAGAGGATGTGGTTCAGTCTGTGGGATGTTGCGTGCCACGGTGTGCTCTAGTTCCTCCACGAAACACAACAGAACACAAAACAAATCTTGTTGCTACTTAATAAACTCTATTAATATTTTGCAAGAAGACACTTCTGTGATCCACTAATTACTAAAGCTATAAAGTGAGTAGAAAGTGTGATGTATGTGTTTATTTTTTATAAAACTCCAAAGCTAGGAACATTACAAACTAATTTTAATCATTTATTTGGCTTTTATTAAGTTAAACTAAGAAAACTAGTTCTTAATAATCCCCTAATTTTTTCAAGTATTTCTACAAGCATATATATTGATTCAAATATTCCCTTTGACAAAGTCTTGTATTTTCAACTAAAGATGTGATAGCCTGACTGACGATACCAGTTTATCTGCATCCAGACCACTGACAGCTTCTTTACAAAGCCTCTCAAGTGACAAATGCCTTTCACTGGCCGTCACCAAGGAGCTGTGCAAACCCTTATCTGAACACACACATACACACACACACACACACAGGAAGTCCCTGCTCATCCATTTACGGTTTTGAATTTGCTTATAAGCCTAAACACCGAAGCCTAGATTTACAGTAAAAATGACCAAAGTGAGTCATAAATAAACTAATTAATTGTCTCTTTTTCTTAGTCATGTGATTGATGACCTGTGGATAGTCGTCAATCTAGTTTAAACTGTTTTTATTTTTCTCGCTCACCATTATACTGAATGTAATTATACTGTTTTCTGGTCAGCCCTTGGTGCATACATTTGGCCCACTCTAACTCACAGATAAAGGGTGTCAGTTCTCTTAGTTGAACAGCTGGCCATTTGCCTGATGGGGAAGAATCTAAAAACAACTCTTTATCAAGAAATGAAGCCAAAATCTGCATATTCAAACTCGCAGTCAAACAGTGTTTCTGTCTGATAATGCTAGAATAATGTTGTTTAGAGATCATGGCTGTCTCCTCCCCCTCTTCCTCCTCCTCCTCCTCCTACCGACCTTTTGCACATTCTACAGACCAGGCAGTGGAAGGTTACATAGTTACCATTTTTATGGCAGCTGCTCGGTTTTGTTTAGTGCCTGTTGTTTCACTGGCTGACACCTGGGACCAGTTTTATGTCAAACCCCTTCACTTCCTGTCCAGTGCCCTTCTATCGTCTTAACAGTCTCTACTCGGGAGACTCTCTGGAAGAAGTTGGTGCAGATAAGGCTTTTGGGAAACTGCTGGAGCCACTTCTCTGTCTGTGAGGTCACGGGCAAAGGTCAAAGGTGTTGATGATAATATTCCCACAAAAAATGTTGCGGTACTTTGAAAGCAGTTTTTTGTTACAGTATACAAGTTTTAAAAAATCCACTCCGTATGTTTACATTTAAAACAGCAGACTGTCCCTTTAATAATGATGTTTAGTTTGTTTTCCACCTGTTGAACCTTTCTGCTCTGTTTCCCTGTGTAGACCTCAAAACTCTCCCTAATCCTCTAATCCGTCCGGCCAGTCATATTGTCAGTGAGGTTGTGCAATAGTCAGCGATCAGTGAGGGGCACAATGGGCCTGCCGCCGCCCAACAGTCCAGCCCGTAGGTCACATCCTATTTGACGATAAGAGCCACCGACGCCGCCCACCCTGACTGTGGCTACTGTTCTCCTACACTGATAAACAAACAGTGACGCCATAGTTGAGACATGATTTAATGAAGAAATCGTGTTGTAGCTGAAACGCTGTGAGACAAACACCGCAAATGTGTTTGTAGTCAGTATAAGGCGTCTAACCAAGTGTGACGCTTCTATGTCCACATCAGGAACAAAGAGGAACAGGGTGACATGTTTGTACTACAAAAGTGTCTCGTGGGAAAGCGTGGTTATGATGGCTTACTTCCTTTTAAGATGAAGAACTTAACTAGGAGGTGGAGGGGGGGCTGCCTTTTACTCTCTTTTTAAAAGTATTTATAAGAATGTGCCTTAAACTAGGGTGACTTCTTGATTCTTCTTGATTTTATCTTATATATTCTTCTGTTTTTCTACATGCAGGGGTTCCTTTGGTTTACAACGTCCTCGACCTACAGCGTTTGGCCGGTACGTAGCCCCGCCCCCTGAGTACAGGTATATTAAGAATGTCTGTTTACATTCTGTTCCTCTCACTCTGTTTACATTCTGCTTAGTGCAAATTGTATGGATTATTTCAACAGCACACGTTCCTTCTGGTCCTCACTGCTGTTCATTGTGACTAACTCCACGTAAAAGCAATAGTTTCCTGACTGTATTGCGATATGTAATATGTAGGGGTGTCCGACATTATCGGCCCGATATTATGTAATGTCTGTAAGAATCGTTATCAGTTTGTCCTACAATAATGAAAACACGATAACAGAATGCCTGGTTTTTTACCGAATGACGTGTGCCCTAAAACTAGTGTTTGGACAATATCGGATATCTGCAAAAAGTTAATATCTGACATCCTTAGTATTATGTAATTATACGTTACGTTTCGACTAACGATTAGAGATCTGAAATGCTGCTCAAACAAATGATACAGGAGGGAAACTCTGGCCTAGGTGTAAATACAGACTGGTGGACACGCCCTGCATGTGTGTGACGTGTAGGTGTGGTTGGTGTGTGAGTGTGAACAAAGCTCCTGTGTTTCCTGTGGAAAAAGTCACGTAGAACCGAACAGTTCTCCAGAAGCCCATGTTGGTCCACTGACCGTCTGTCTGATGTGTACACACTGTCCTCTGTCTGTGTGTGTGTGGGTGAAATGTGTAGGGACAAACAGTCATTCAGTCATGGCAGATGCGGTGAGGATTAGGTGTGTGTGCGTAAATAAACACACAGTGTACAGTAGACAGAGACAGGGTGTAACCTGTGTGAACACGCCTGCAGGTTTGGAGGTGAATTTGCTTAAAGTCCGCACAGAAAGTACACGCAGTACAGTAACATGGTGATGATAGGATTTGCTGTGCGTTATGGCTTAAGTTCATGTCAATATTTTTTTTGTCCTCCTCAGTGTCTTCAGGGGATGTCTGATGGGTTTAGAGCCAAACTTCTTCCTTGGTGGGTATATTATCCAGTAGGTGACAGTAACAGGCCACAACTAGACTTTAATAATCCTCGTCCTGTCTTCAACTGCTTTGTTTTGGTTAACGTTACCAGGCTAGAATGATTCATTTTGAGTTTTCCATCAACATAGCCAGGATTTGTTTAGATCAGGGTTGCATGGAAACAAAAATAAAATCAAAAATCTTTAGGGTTAAATGTGAAAGTCCAAATTTTAAGTGCTACTAAAGGAATGAAAATATCCCACAATATTAGTTAAAAAACTTTTTTTTTTTTATTACAGATTTTTCATGAGCAGCATCTTTATTTTGAACCTAGGGTCCTGCGATTGTAATGTTTTCATCCCCAGGGGGCGGTAGTGTTGGCAAATCTGATGAATAGTTTCCAGAGTTTATTCGAAAATGTAGAATAAACTGGATTGGTATTTTAAAAGCCGATCACATCTTCTCGGTGCTCCAGTCCTGTTTATTGAAGAGCCTCTCATGTTTGATCAACGCTGAACTAAACCAAACCAAACCACGTGAACGCACATGCAAACGTCCCACAGAGCTGTGCAGACAAGCTGACTGCAGCATCTTTATAGAGCCAACGTCTGTGGACCAATCAGTGCTGCCACACATCTGGGTCCTCCCTCCCTCCCCCTCTTCTCTCCTCCTCCTCTCTTTTTCTTCACCTCCTCCTCCTTTTATACACATTAAAACATAGAACAGCTCTTCACTCTCTGCTCCACTCCCTGATTTACAGCCACCATCAACAGTTCTACTCTACTTTCTACTACCGGACTCATCTGCAAACTGTGAGTTCCTTGTTGGTTTGATCCACATTAAATAGCTCTATGTGTTGTAAACAGGTTTTAACGGCTGCACGGCGTCAGCTCTGCACGGCTTTAAACGTGACATAGGGCATTTAATTCACCCTTTACTTTAACTTCGCGTTTATTTACTGACTGAACTTGGCTGCAGACAGTGAGCGATTTGAAAACGGAGTCGCACTCTGCTGCACATTTGGGTTTTTGTTGCATGGAAAACTTTATTGTTTTTGCGTTGTCGTCTGTCATTCGCATAGAATCAGCGGAGCGTGAATAACTGGAGTGGAAGGGGTAGGAAGTAGAATAAAGATGTTATGTCATACCCCAAAAAAAAAACAACAAAAAAAACAGGAGTAGAAAAAGGGGGAAAAAAACTTGGTTACAGACCAGAATTACATAACGTGTTGGAATAATGTGATTGTTTTTAGTTTTATTTATGAACGGAGAGAATTAATGAAATTATCCTTGGAATCCAATAAAAATCAAGGCAATCCAGACCAGAACTTGCAGTTAACCAACAAAGGACAACTGCCTGTGGCAAAACCAAGTCGTTTCATTGTGTAATATTCAAGTTCTTACAAGCAATTATATTAAACCATGCTAATTTATTTTAATTAGTATTAAATTATCGCCTCAGTTGTTTTATAGAGTCATGGGAAATATTGCTTCCCTCTGTCACTATTTTCTTATTTTGACTTGTTTTTTATATGTTTGTTTAACTCTAGACCAGTAGGTGGCAGTAGTGCAACTCAAAGGATGCTAAGCTGCCACATAGAGACTTGGCTAGAATTAAGCTTAGCCAAGAGGGTTGACTCAACTTCCTACCCCTTTTTTTAATGCAACAAATAAATTAAAGTTTTTATTTTTTGCATTTATAGTTGGAGGTGAAAAGGTACAAACAGAACTCTGCGCTAAATTCATTGCTATTAAATATAGATCCCTGGGTAACTTAGGTAAAAAAAAAAAAAATTCTGCGAGGCGTTGACTGTATACAGTCATCCTGAATGGTCAGATACTTTTACTCGAAGGCCTCGCCCAATTCTGTGAACACATATTTAAAATAAATCCTACCAACACCATTACAGCAACAATATTGGAGCTTTATCTTTGTTGGTCATAGTATAAGAACATTCTTTATATATTTGTAAAAAGAAGCTGTTAGCTGATTAACTGACCATGCTGCATGTTTACTGTATTTACTGCAGTTCTTCGTCAGTGCTGTGTGTCTCAGTAGATTTGCATTTGTTCCATTTATGACCTACATCTGTTGTTCCATAATGTGTCACATCATTGTTGCTAACAGTCCATCTGGGTCCAGATCGGTCCATAGACGGTCGTTCGATGGTTTGTCCGTGACGCATCATTTATTGATCGGCCTGTTACAGGAAGTTCTCTGAGTGGTTTCTCTGCCTGCATGGAAATTTGAGCCACATTTAACACACAGCTGAACAAGTAATCTAATAATAATAATAATAATAATAATAATTTTGCTTTAGTCACTGATGCCAATTTGTGCATTGTATGATATAAATACATTTTGTTATTTTCAGATGAGCAGGTTGACAGTGTGCTGAAGTGTACACATCAGAGGGGGTGTTGGCGTTCGTGGTGTGCAGCTCCGTGTGCTCCTGTCCAAGGAGTGCATATTATCGTGTTCTGACAGATGACTTTAGCCGTCAGTGTTGGCAGTAATCCTGCAGCTGTTGCGTAATCAATGGGCCGACAGTAATCAGTACTAGCTGTAAACCTTGATGGTACAAACTCTAACTGTCATCGTAATCAAACGGTCAGAGTGCTGTTACTTTTACAACCATTTATTAAAAATGTGAGAATATGTGCGACAATTTCAAATAAATAAAAATTTAAAAATTAATATGTACTGTATTGATCCCATATTTGGGAAATTGGGGTGTTAGCAGCAGATATGCTGTGTAACAGGCTGCCCCGAGCAAGCGCCAGGCATGTGGTTCCTCTGGGAATCGAACCCAGGACTCTCTGTTTCCGAGGCAGGCGTGCGAACCACTACACTGTGGAACCAACTAAATAATGTGCCCTCACTGAAAATGTTTTCTTTTTCGTTGCAGTTCCTTAGCACTAAGTTTTTTTTATAATATACCAGTCAACTTTCAAAATGTCCGCTTAAGTTATTACCCAACTTCCTGTTTTTTAAGATTAGTACCAGTCAACTTTCAAAATGTCCGCTTGGGTAATAATTTCCTGTTTTTTAAGATTAACCAAAAATATGAGGAAACTATCCTAACCAGGGCGTTCTTCTTCTTAACCAAACCAACAGCCGTGGTTTTCAAGAAGACTAACAACAGTTATTGCCATGTCTGTTTCTGTCCGGAGCTGGATCTTCAAATCGCTTCCTGCATTTTTCCTCAAACTTCTTCCAAAGTTTTATCTAAATCTGTGTCTTTATCCATCTCCTCCTGTCTATCAGAGCCATCATGGTTTCCCATAGAGAGTTTGCCACTGCAGGGAAACAGCCCGGGCTGCAGCTGTGGCGTATTGAGAACCTTGACCTGAAGCCGGTTCCTAAGGCTCTGCACGGCAACTTTTACACCGGAGATGCTTACCTGCTGCTCTACACCACCAAGGCACCGTCATACAACATACACATGTGGCTGGGTGAGGCTTTAGTAAACACACACACACTCATGCTCACATCATCGTGACCTGACTAGACATGTTACAGTGTCATTCCTGCCTTCTTCTATTTGCATCACACTTCAAAGATCGCTGTAATGATTGTTGATTCTAACACAGGAACAGTCTGATGTTCCCTTCCCTGAGAAATAATAAACTGTGGGACCAGGACTTAGTTCTCACTTGATGACCAAAGGACGCTTTACTGGAGCTAATCCATATAAGATCCTCAGTCCTGGTCTTCGTTGAACTTGCCTGGACTTGACTCTGATGTTTCATTGTTGAGAAAAGACATTTTAAAGGCAGGCTGCAAACCACTGATCTTCATCATCATCACAGAAAATTCCACTGTTTTTGAAATGTATAAAACACAACGCCAACCAAATTTAAAGTGATTAATGATGTGCGAGGAGATTAAAGACATTTCAACAGAGTGGCAAAACAAAAGTTCAGCAATCCAAACTAGCTCGAAGTTGTTTTGTCTATCTTCTGAACTAGAACCCTAGTAATCATCACCTTCAAAAGGAGATGTCATTTAATTCCAACATATTTATTAAACTGGTTCCGTGCTAAAAATATCAAGAAACAATTGATGATTAATTTAAATTAAATATATATATTAAATATGAAACAATTGATGATTAATTTAAATTAATTACCAATGTTTTTTGTTTGTCTGATTAGACCAGGCCAGTGTCAAACTCATTCTAGTTCTCCCAAAGTCACACACCTCTTCTCTGACCCTATGAAAAATCAATTTTTTTTTGTCCTTGTTCTCTTACATAAGGCAGCCCTGGGCCGGAGCAGCACTGTGGCCTGACTCACATATATGTAATGACCAGTGTATAGTCTTGGTGTGTCGGTGTCTGCAGTGACTGAGCCTCCAGTCCTGTCCTGTTGCTGCTGCAAACATCTGAAAATTGTTAGACTGGAAATAACAGGAGAACATAATTAAACCCTCTGTGTGGGAACGGCTTAGTCATGATAACTATTATGGGCTGGTTTTAGCCCTGTTGTGTGCCATGTGGACACAGAGCTGTTTCCTCTGTGAATCAAAGGCTCCAGTCCTGATCCAAAGGTCCTCCGAGGTCATCGCACAAACTGAGAACTCTCTGCTAATGCGATTTGGAGAAACTCCGTCCTTGAACATTAGTGAGACTGCTAATGAATTCAGCAGAAAAGATTCACTCCACTTGACTGGGACGTGTGTTTTGTTTCAAGGTGACGAGTGTTCCAATGACGAGAGCGGGGCAGCGGCCATCTTCGCCACACAGCTGGATGACTTCCTGGGCGGTTCCCCCGTGCAGTACAGAGAGGTGCAGAACTGCGAGTCCAAGACCTTTCTGGGCTACTTCAAATCGGGCATCAAGTATCAGGTGAGCGTCAGCGGACCACAGAGTGGGCTGAAGGTGTTGAAAATAATGTGTTTGTTGTGATCATTCATTTATGAAGATGTAAAGGAAGTGTGTGAGTGAGGTCATCCTCCACCAGTGCGGTATACAAATATACGTAGTATGTGTACAAAGACAACATGCTATTCAATGCAGAGGTGAGACTACTGATTAATTACTACATCCTGTCGTTTCCAAACAAGTCAACGTCACGATGACCATGTCAAACACACAGAGAATATTCAGAAATCTGTGTCGCTCGACTTGACTTGACAGAGAATATTCAGAAATCTGTGTCGCTCCAATCAGTGACTTGACTCTGACCCACATTATGTTTAATGATTGTCAGCATCTCCGTGAACTGCGTCAGGCAGCAGAGATAATGAGTCTGAAGTTCAGAGGAAACACGACACACTCACAACGGTCAGTCAGTTTGCCCTGCGTCCTGTGTCAGGGTGTGTCTGTCCGACCCACCGACAGACCGCCTGTAACCAAGTCAACCAGTCGTCTGTTCACAGGAAGACTTTTGGAAAGAATGGAGCTGAGCCACTTTTACCATCTGTTTTCCATTTCCTCGCTCTTCCTCCAACCCCCACCAGGCTTTGGTTGCATGTAGCTAACCAGAATCTTTCTTTGTTGACTGTTTTTTTTTTCTGCAGCATTCAGAAATGCTGCTCTGTACGTGTTGACATGACAGAGTTTTTGGCCTTAGTGACATAAAGTTAAAGTCAAAGATGAGAGACAGGAGAAGGAGAAAACTCTCTGAGGCCTTCATGGTTTTGGTAACTTTATTGTCATAAAAAAAGTCCAGTTCTTTCCATGAGAATAAACACAGCCAGTATTGTTGCTATGGAAATTTTTACTGCCTTTCTTACAGAAATGTGGTTTCCATTCTAAGAGGATAAACAGCCTCTCTTCCAGATGCTTTAGAGAACGGAAACTGCCGATTCAGTGTTCACTGCAGGGAAGAACTCATCTCTCATGTTTTTCTATCAGCCTGAAATGCCAGTCGTCAGTGTTTGCTTTAGGTGCATGCTGTACACACTAAACATCATCAATGGCAGTGGGCTCCAACCTTTGGAGGATAAATACAACTAAATAAAATGATACGACCGGCATAAAATCTGGTATTTTTTAAATGTATTAGGATGCTGCTAAATATTATTAGCAGCATTAATAATTTGTTCATCAGAGTCAGATAATAAATTAAAACAGAAATAATGTGACTTATGCAACCCGGTGGTTGGAGACATCGTATCTATGGAACCTAGTTCCTGTGCCTGTCACCTGTTTGCTGCGTTTCATTTGCATGTTTTGTAAATACCTTTTTGACCTGTCATTCCTTCCTTCACAGAGAGGAGGCGTGGCTTCAGGTTTTCAGCACGTGGTGATCAACGACATGAACGTGAAACGCCTCCTGCACATCAAGGGTCGTTGGGCCATCAGGGCCACGGAGGTGGAAATGTCCTGGAGCAGCTTCAACAAGGGTGACTGCTTCATCATCGACCTGGGGAAGGTGAGATCTGCAGCATCACGCTAGTGCAGGGCCATCATTTTCTGGAATAGGCAGAACTTTTATCAATGTTCATTCATCGTGATCTAATCTCTGATCTAATCTCTCATCTAATCCCGGTTTCCAGGACGTGTATCAGTGGTGTGGCAGCGAGTGTAGCCGCTACGAGAGGCTGAAGGCCTCCGAGGTGTCCATCGACATCAGAGACAACGAGAGGAACGGCAGAGCCAAGCTGCACATGGTGGAGGAGGGGGAGGAGCCAGCAGAAGTCATCGAGGTGATGCACCGTCTTCAAACACGTTCCTCCTGTTTTTTTTGTTTTGTTTTTGTTTTGCTCCTTTACATTTCACGCCGAGCCAGCGGGGGCACAATGCTGTTTCTGTTCATGTGCCAACTCTGCACCGAGGTTCCATGGAGACGTTTTGTTTACAAAAGTAGTATGTAGTAGAGGGAGGCCCAGTGGTACAGGAGAAGAGTGAATTAAATCAGTGGACTGTTTTAGGACAAAGTTAAAAAAGTTAAAACATGAAAACTGGAGGTAAAGTTTCACATTAAGCTTTTGTTTTTATAGGCCCTGGGTCCTGTAACAGCCATTGCTCCCAGCACTGTTGATGATCAGAAGGTTGACACCTCCAACAGGAAGAAGGGCGCCCTCTACATGGTGAGAAAGACACATCCTCTTTTGTAGTAGCAGCCCTGTTTTGAGTATAAACATTTAGCTGAAAAAGCATTAAAGCATCGTCAGTAGGGTTAAACCCAAATCACCACGCGGACCCCTGTGGTGACCCCACAGGAAGTGATTGTTCAGTGTCAGAGGAGACTGAACAGCTGATTCCACTGCGGTGTTTTTCCCGTAGATCTCTGATGCTTCTGGGAGCATGAAGATTTCTGTTGTGGCTCCATGTAGTCCCTTCAAGCAGGCCATGTTGTCTCCTGAGGAGTGCTACATCCTGGACAATGGAGTGGACAGGAACATCTTTGTGTGGAAAGGTGACATCACTGCCCTCATGGCTGCTTTTACTGACCCAGTGTAGGAAACGTTAGTCACAGACGCTTTCCTTTTTAACCAGATGTACCCGTAGGCTAAAAATAAGACAGACGTTCTGTTTCTAATTTCTAATTTCACGTGAATTTATGGACTGCTCTGACAAATGTTTCCATGCATTTTTACGATGGATGAATTTACCGACTCGTCTCTGTCTCACGGTGTGGTACTGACCAGGTCCCAAGGCCAACACAACAGAGCGAAAAGCAGCCATGTCTGCTGGTCAGCAGTTCATCAAAGAAAAAGGCTACTCCAACAAAACACAGGTAAAACTGCAGAGCACGGTCGGTCAGTATTATTGTTTTCTCCTAAAAATAAAACCAAAACTCATGGCGTTAAAATCCTTCTCTCCACTGCAGATCCAGGTTCTTCCTGCAGGGGCTGAGACTACTCTGTTCAAGCAGTACTTCGCTGACTGGAGGGACAAGGACGAGACTACAGGCCCCTCTAAAGCCTACACCATCGGCAGCATCGCCAAAATCCCACAAGTGCCCTTCGATGCCTCCACCTTGCACTCCAATAAAGCCATGGCCGCCCAGCATGGCATGGTGGACGATGGCAAGGGCAAAGTCCAGGTGTGTTGATGACGTGAAATAAAGGCACGTTTTACGTTGACTGAATTGTAGATCAGTGGGTTGTTTCATTGGTGGTGGTTCTATTTTTCAGATCTGGCGTATTGAAAATAGGGACAAAGTACCTGTGGAGCCCTCCAACTATGGTCACTTCTATGGCGGGGACTGTTACCTCATCCTCTACAGCTACAGGACAGGAGGCCGAGAGCAGCACATCATCTACACATGGTGGGCAGAAACAAATAGAGTATAATTGCCAGCAGGCTAATGAACTGCACTAACAGAAAGTGTGTGTGTCACTGTTTCAGGCAGGGGCTGAAGTGCACGCTGGATGAACTGACTGCTTCGGCCTTCCCCACTGTACAACTGGATGACTCCA
>NC_024326.1:4603379-4610389 GCF_000523025.1 Cynoglossus semilaevis
TGTAAAACTGGATGACTCCATGGGTGGAGCCCCGGTTCAGGTCAGTTCTCACCTCCTCATGTGCAAAGACTACTGTAACCTACT
Source organism: Cynoglossus semilaevis (assembly GCF_000523025.1). NCBI lineage: Eukaryota > Metazoa > Chordata > Actinopteri > Pleuronectiformes > Cynoglossidae > Cynoglossus > Cynoglossus semilaevis. The sequence goes on from NC_024326.1 coordinate 4,603,464, forward strand.
TGATAAGAGCAGACCTGGTACAGGCGTACAAACAGAACAATAACAATCCACTTTGTAATGGCCTATTGTGAAAGGTCAAATATTTAAATTATCTTTTATATTAATTTATGCACGTGTTTCACGTAAGACTACAAATACTACTACTTACTGTGCATGTAAATGTGTTCAAATTCTCAAAACTCGTTTAGTTAAAAGGTTTAATTTCACAGTAAAAAAGTTTTTTACGCTTTGCTATGGCATAAAAAGATGGTTCAAGGCAACCAGCAGAGGGCAGTGTTAATGCTGGTAGAAGCGGTCACGTCAAGCCAAACAGCAGTTTCTTCACATTAATGGCAGTACATTGAAAGTCATTGTCTGTACAGTAGCTAGAGTTTGTTAAATAAATGAAACACACACAGAAAAACATGTAAAAAAAAAAGAAAAATTTAAATAATCAATTTAAAACACTTTAAACCTGTTCTTGCAGTTTATCTGAACACTTAAAACAAATACACATTGAGCTAAATATCTCCAAATCCATATAACCAACATGATATACAAGCAATTAATGGTACAGGAAGCTACTGTGGTATTTATAGTTTAACAGAAGAACAGAATAAAGTTGAAAAAAAAACTTTTTAAGTTCAAAACTGAAGACCTTCATTCAGCAGCATAAAAAACCTATTTTCACACAAATGCAATAATATCCAAATATCACCTTTGTCTGACACACTCCATGTTACTGTCTAACCTTGCGTTTTGTGTGTGTGTTGACATCTTCATCCACAGGTGAGAGTGACTCAGGGTCAGGAGCCCCCACATCTGATGAGCCTGTTCCAGGGGAAGCCCATGATCATCCACAGCGGAGGGACGTCCCGCAACAGCGGTCAGTCTAAGAGCGCCGCTACTCGTCTGTTCCACATCCGACAGAGTTCTTCCCGGACCACCAGGGCTGTGGAGGTGAGCTGCCCTCCTCTGACGTTAACTCTGTTTGCGACGGCAACCTGTCACGTCAACTTCTCACCTCCCTGCGTGTTCTCACTCAGGTGGAAGCCTCCGCGTCCAACCTGAACACCAACGATGTGTTTGTGCTGAAGACCCCGAGCTCTCTGACTGTGTGGCGAGGCGTGGGAGCCAGCGATGAGGAGATGGCTGCTGCCAAACATGTCGTGGACTTTCTTGGTGGTGGCGCCAGCAACGTGTCAGAGGGCAAAGAACCAGGTGATTGTCTGAGGAGGAACATCTGATGTGTAGTCCACCCAAAGAGTTATCAGTAGAAATCAAAGAACCGTTCTGGAAGACTGAGAGTCAAGGTTTAAACGATGTTCTCCTTGTGTTTGTGTCATTTTCAGCTGACTTCTGGTCTGCTCTTGGTGGAAAGAAGGAATACCAGACCTCCAAGAGTCTGCAGAACATGCTCAAACCTCCACGTCTGTTCGGCTGCTCCAACAAAACTGGACGACTCATTGTAAGTCAGAGAAACGTGTGACACGTCAGTTTCAGATTTGATGTATCACAGTGTCAATGCAGTGTTTTACAAAAGCTGATTTCAAACTTTCCCATCAGTATTCAGTATTTTCTACTGCACTGTCTCCTAGGTTGAAGAAGTTCCGGGAGATTTCACTCAGTCAGATCTGGCCACCGATGATGTCATGATTCTGGATACATGGGAACAGGTGGGAAAAACATGTTATCTAATTTTTTTTTAATTTACAACAATGGAGATTTTCTGAGAAAGTCTGACGTTATCTCTTCTCTCTACAGCTTTTCCTGTGGGTTGGCAACGAAGCAAATGCAGAGGAGAGACAGGGAGCTCCCAAAATAGGTTAGTTTCACCAAAACTACAGCCAACAGTGAAACTTAGTACTTTGAATTACAGTGTAACTGGTACACTGTTCTTTTAATGTTTGCTAAGTCTTTTGTGCCTATTGTTGCTGCACTCTGCCATCTGGCCATTAGATGTCACCAACCATTATGTTCTGGATTATTGAGGCACCTGCGACCCATATATTCACATATTCTCCTCACATTCATGATTTTATATAAAATCGGTGTTATTAAAAATATGCACATCTTTTTTTATTTTTAAGTTTTAAAAAACTGTTATACTTTTTCCCTTTGTTGCAGCAAAAGACTACGCCGATTCCGACCCATCTGGTCGTAAGGGACTTCCCATCACTACCATCAAACAGGGAGCAGAACCTCCGACTTTCATTGGCTGGTTCCAAGCTTGGGATGCCAAAATGTGGGAGACAGATGCATTGGACAAAATGAAGAAACGTTTCTAAACATTTGCAACATTTGGGGCTGCCATAGCCATTACAGCTCTCTGTTAAGCACTTCCTGTGTCTTCTATGTCTTTTTTTACCTCCAATCAGTCCCTAAGTGCCAAAGCTTGTTTGCAATCAGCATGATCAGGTAGAAAAAAGCTGCAGTTATGCCTCAGTCTCAAGAAAATAAAGCATGACATCACCAGTTAAATGACTTCCTTTTATATTATTACCCCTTTCTGTTTATTAAAGGAATACATTTCATTTAGCTCAAAATCATTATTTCATTTTTTAATCTGTTTGCTGTCTGTAGGAAATTCCACTGTCATGCTGTTGTCTTCAAGCCACGAGCTAGTACATTAGCTGGTAACTGTTTACTCCATTTCTCCACTGTGTTTACTAGTGGTGTGTTTTGCACTTAATTAGATTGCATGCTGTATTTTTATTTTCCATGAATGCTTTGTGCTTATGTATTTTAAAAAAGAAGAGTTACAGGCACGTTGACTGTGTCCTCACTCAATAAAAGACCACTGAAATACTGGGGAGTGGATGGATTGTTGAACGGAGCCATCGCACACATCCTGCAACACCTTCATGACTACTGTCCCACTTACTGACAGGAGGTGGAGGTTCTGTCTTTGGTCTCTAAGGAACACAGCAGGCCCACAGCATCTGTTCCAGAATGTAGGAGACATGAAGGCTCCGTGCACTGATTCACCGTTTCTTAGGATGTTATGACGTGTATTGAACAGAGAAATTGAGAGACTGTTGTAAACAAAAATGTTCTACATTTTATTTAGCCAAATGTAGCATCTTATTATTATTATAAAATGATTTCTTATAATTTCAACTTTGGGATAAAGAACTTTTTTTTATGAAACTCTCCAAAAGAGGTTTGGAAATCTATTTTTTTTATTTTTTTTACTGTTTTTCAGTTAGGAGGTGTTTCCCAGACGTTTTTTCCGGGGGCCCATATGTTAAAAGCATAAACGTGATGCGAGACAACCCAAAAAAATCTCTTGCGACCCACCTGAGGGTCACGACCCAGTCTTTGGGAAACAATGGGGTATAACTTCCTTGGGGTCCTCAGACAAGTTGATAAATTGATGAGTAACATGTTTACTCATCAATATTAACTGTATTTATTGCACATTATTTAACGAACAGGTAAATATTTGTCTATTTCCCTCTATTGTTTGGCAGCCAAAGTATTCACCCATGCCTATGTAAAAGGCCAACACTGGATTAAGAATAGACATTGACGGACAATATATGGTTGCTTATCTCACTGCACACGACCACTACTTTAAATAGCCCACTGAGGCCATACTATCACAGGCATCCAGTGACACGGTAACCTGCATTAGCTGCCTCTGTTGCACTGCGGTGGCGCTCCACACATCTTTCCCCGCTCTGGTGTTGTCTGTGTGGGGATAAAGCTGAGTGGTGCTCGGTCATGTGATCTCTGTTTTTTTTTTTCTTTTCTTTTCCTCCTCCGAAGTTGAAAGGCAGGGGCAGAGCAGTGGAGGGGCCCAGTTAGTCTTCCTGCCGCTGGCCGTGGATGCAGCGTCTCTTCCCGTCTTTCCCTCCACGCTGTCGTTACTGTCGCGGCCGCTGTGATTTTCCTGCTTTTCTGGAAACAAACTCCAGCCTTTAAATCATCATGGCGGGGGCTATTATTGAAAACATGAGCACCAAAAAGTTGGTGATAGTGGGAGTCACTCTGCTTTTGTTCCAGGTGCTCGCCTTCATGGTCGGCGGTTTAATTGGTAAGTTTGGTTTTTATTTATTCTTTGTTTTTCTCTGCGGCTAATCGACGTTTTCGTGCTGCGCGCGAGCCTGTTGAACGTTCAAATTTTAACGGTTGCAAGTTTAAAAATTACAAAGTTTTTTTACTGCGCAACATGCCTTTACATGCGCTGTTTCTCGGGAGAAAACAGCGTCATTTAAAAAATAAATCTACCGGGGGTTTTGGCGGACATTTAAAGCTGCTTTTCGGGAAAACAAAATCACTGCTTTGTGTCAAGGTGTTCGAAGCCTACATTTTACTACCCCTACCTTCCTGTCTGTGGATACGCGTATCACAACAGGACACCATTGTTTATGTCGTAATTTCTCTTGTTCGTGTAACACTTGTGAGCTCTGAAACACACCGAAAACCCCTTCTTGCATGTTTCACACTTCTTTGATCCAAACTCGAATGTTCTTGTTCCTCCTTTTCTCCTCCTCCTCCTCCTCCTCCTCCTCCTTCTTCTTCTCCCTCATACTGTGTCTGTTGTACAGGGCCTCAGGCAGCATCTCTACCTTTCTTTCACTCCTCCTTTTCTCCCTTGGTTTCTCTGGTCTTTTCTTAAGTCACCTATTCTTTTATTGTAGAACTGTAATGTCAAACTCAAGGTCCGGTCCATGCAGCAGAATTCTTAGCCTGATAAAAAAAAACAATAATTACACAGCAATTAACAATGATTGTAACTTTAATAAATAATCAATTTAATCATTTAATAATACATTATGGAGTAGTTTTATCTATACAGTCTTCCATTTACAACAGAGTTCCCTGAATCAGTAATACTTTATTTTAAAGTATTAATTCCCAGATATTACAGTATAGTACATAAGAAATGATAGTTACAGTTGTCTAAAATAATTCTAACTCTAGTGTGTTTTTTATTATCACTTGCTCTCAACTATTTATAGGGGACATAATATTCTATATTGTCTTGGGTTGGTCAGGGTTCTGGTACTCATATTTGCAACTCTGTACTGTCTGCTTATTCCCTGAATGCCTGTTTACATTAATTACCTCAGTAGATAGCATAGGTACAGGAAGCTGTCCTACAAAGAAAAGGTGGCTCATCACCATTTAAAAAGAAAGACAGCTTAATGTGTGTTTATTCTTTTTAACCGAAGCAAGTTACTAACATTTAATTTAGTGATAAAGAAGCTAAACTACTTCGTTCACCAGTATGAAAAGACATTGATTGTTTATTATTGAACCCAGTGAGAAGGAAACCTTTCTATCACAGTAATCTACAAGTTGATTACATTTGAATATTCCTTTGGTTATTTTATAGAAAGAAATATGAATAAAAGGTTTTCTTTGTCTTCTATACGCTATGTGATGCCAGGCATGGGAGAAATCTTAACTCACCCAATATCCTATCCCTACATTAATGGAAAAAAATATTTTTTTAGGGTTTATCTTGGCATAGTGCCACAGGCAGATTTTGCAATATTATCTCTGTTGTTGAGTTTATTCCAGTATTGCTCAAAAGTACGCCCAGTATCTTTTGCTTTTCGTCACACTTCCTTAATCCAAAATCGAATGTCCTTGTTCTCCCCCCCTGTTGCTCCTCCTCCTCCCACATGTGTCTGTCTGCTGTGTGGGGCCTCAGGCAGCATCTCTACCATCCTCTCACTCCTCCTCCTTCCCCAGTGTCTCTCCCCCTCTCTCACACTCTCTGCCTCGCCGGCTGGCCTTTTGATACACCCAGGTTCCTTTTTCCCTAGTTTTTGTATTTGAACAAATTTTGCAAACAATTTTGAGTTGTTTTAGAAATGTATATGTATGTCTGAGTTCAGACCCTGTGAAACTTTCTGATTCCATTAACAGCTTGAAGAATTCCGTCAGCCACTCTTCTCCTCGCTGACTTACACGGCGTGTGATAAATTAGCATGTTCGGTTCGTTTCCGCCTAAGATGGTTTTAATGAAGCCAAATTCCTTTGTGTTTGCTCGCTGGATGGGGGCAGCAGGGGTAATTGAGTTGAAAGGGTTTTTTTTTTTTTCACCACTTGTTTCCCAACAAACCCAGGAACAGTGTGGGGTCAGTGGGCTAAGAGGGCAACCTTTATTCTGGACATGCTAGTGTGGAGACCAGGGTACAGATAGAGCCATGGACTTTAGGAAGTAAGTGAGTGTAAGAGAATGAAGTTTTACTTTATGAGTTCACCTTAATGTGCAGATTGTCAGAACATACTTAAAGTCTGACATCACTTTTCCTACCTGCCCGGGGCTATTCCAGGTTGCCTCTGTGATCTTTGTATCTGCCGTCCCTTTCTGGTCTCAAGTGTTTTACTTACACATTTTTTTTTATTGAAACATTGTGTGTGACTTATTAGCTTCTGAAGTAACTTAAACTCTCTCTGCCTCAATATTTGTTTCCCCAGCTCCCAGCCCTACCACAGCAATGCACTACCTGGCCACCAAATGTGTGGACACAATCAAGCACCGTCAGGAATCGAAATGGTTTATGCCATGGGGTCATGACCAGTGTGAAAAGATCCGGAGCTTTGATGAGGCCGTGGCCAAAAAGATTGAAGCCAACAACATTGTGTTTGCTGTCCACATTCCTCTACCCCAGAAGGAAATGAGTTCCTGGTTCCAGTTCATGCTGGTCATCCTGCAGTTTGACATTGCATTTAAGATGTTTAACCAGATTGGTAAGTGACCGAGGCAGACTTTGAAGAACCATATTGAATTGGATAATCAAATGCTAAGGGGTTGAGGGTATGCATGTCTGTTGTCACGATGTCCTTTATTAAAGCACATACGTAGATTGTTCAGTGTCCCCGGTGGCGCTACCTGCCAATGAAATTTGCATGTCACCTCAGAGCAGGTTTTTTCAAAAAAGCAGCAGGAACACTGTAAATGCATTAGTATGATGGGAAATACAAAG
>NC_024326.1:4610424-4648518 GCF_000523025.1 Cynoglossus semilaevis
CTAACCCTAACCTTGGTCTCCTCTGCTATTTCTTAGTCGCACAGTCTGGCAGCAACTATACACAGAGGCTCAATCAGACCAGGCATGCCTTTGAAATATTCACATCTGATGTCACTTCTAATCACTCACACTGTAAATTCGAGCGCAGGGTCACAGAACAACCAGAAATACTGGTTGGCATGTTAGATTACACTTTTATTACCTTTCCTCTTCCACTGAATCCTGCTACGGACTTATTGAAGGGTTTTAGGAGGGGGTTGTTCTCAGAATCCCCGGTGGCGTGTCTGTGTCAGTCGATTGAATTACTGTGACACAGAATGCCTGCAAACAATGATGGATGTCCTGCTGTTTATTATCCGTAGCAGGAGACGGGTCTTTCAGGCACCCTTTCCAAACAAATAAAGAAAGAGGGAAACGGTAATCTGGTTCTCTTTTATAGTTGGCTGACTACATGTAATGCACTATCCTATAATCCAAAGGGAAAGGGATGTCTCTGCGTCTAAACTTAGAATGTTTAAGGCATTCGAAATGTGTATAACATACTGAAATTTGAAAAGTAGTTTCAAACTACAAATTTAGGGTCCAACAAAAAAAGAAAAGAAAAGATGAACAGTTCGTGGTGTGGTCTCTCTGGTCTGCTTTGTGTAAACAGTCTTGTCAGCGTCGTTTACTTTTCCACATTCTTGTGCTCGGTGAAATCTGTAAAGAGCCTGATGGGTCTCTGCTGCCTGGCAGGCAGACAGAGGAGTTGGCCCCGACCCTGTGCCAGACATTACACACTCATTTTGATCTTTCAGTGTGTGAACAAGTGGATGTGGACAGGGCTGCAGTACTGAATTCAAAAGTTTTATTTAAAAGGCTTAAATCTTCTGAACCTGTTTGATTTTGCGGGAAGGGAAAAAACTTGCAAAACAATGCCGTTCTGGGCGTATGTTGCTAAAAAACATTAGCTCACAGAGAGCTGTTTGTTTCTTCAGTTCCTGCCAGTATGTCAGGGTTGTGTTCCACCAAATTGGCCAGGGTTTAATGCTGAGTGAGTAAATTGAAACTATAAGATTATTATATTTAATTTCATATTTTATGGGGCTATAGAATTTTTTAATGCAATGCATAGGCTGTGGCTTAAAAGGTGGGGTATAAACAATGATCTGCACCAAAGGTTGGAGGGTTCCGCTCTAGAGACAAAGCCGACTCTTCTCTGACTAATCTGTGTTTATGCCATGCAGGAGCTTTGTCTTTATTAACCATTCCATCCACCTCACTCCACCTCAGCATCGAGCACCCTTTGGCTGAGCTCCAGCAATAACACAGCTGTCGAGGAGGCTTAGTTTCTGTGGCGATGGCTGCTGGACTGAAGTGGAATGTTTGTATGAAGTAAGCGGACATTTGAGGGTGTCTGGCTCGACCAAGAGCAAAGGGAAGGACGTTGCAGAGACGAGTCTGTTGCCAATTCTCACCAACCTTCCTCTCTGTCTCTGTCTCTGTTCTCCCCCCCCCCACCCCTGTTACATCACAGGTCACTGAGTTTCTTTCTTTTTATTCCAGCTTGTTTCGTAAAGAACAAGAGGCTCTCTGAGGCTGGAGGAGACAACACTTTGTAATCTGATCTAAAGATGGAGTTTTAACAGTCTTGGTCTAGTGGCCAGAGCAAGGTTTGGTGGAAGTTTGTGTCATGGAGGTGGCAACGAAGCGAAGGTTATTTACAAAGAAAATATGTTGTTCCTTTCTTGCTAAGAGTGCGGTTTTTGTTTCTAAAATGTATTCTGTACATGCAAAGAATTGATTGAGTCCCTATTTTCAAGTGACTGAACAACTTAAAATCCTGTTTTGTCATATAAAGAAATTTAAAATATCAACAGAACTTAATATTCTACATTGTGTCACACAAAATGAATAAAGGAATGTGAAGCATTTGCTGCCTGTCAGGCCCGTTTGCACTGAAGGTGAGTGATAATACAGTAGCTGGTACTGTAGTGAAAGGTCAGGTCTGTCAGTCTCATCATCAGAACCTAATATTACCCTACAGTGTAACACATCTGTGTAACACAGCTGTGTAACTGTGCATTGGAATAGACAGGTCTGAATCCATTTCTTCCCATGTTTCACAAACATGAGGTTTTTGGTTTGACTGTTTCTCGGCTTCAACGTCTCGTGTGTATCTTTGGGAAGAACATTGGTTTGGCAAAGGTTTGTGAAAGTGTAGACGCTGCCATCTTGTGCCAACTAGTTTTAACAGCGGCCTGAACCAGCATGTGTTTCACGTTTTGCAGCAAGTGATTACAATGTAAACAAGGATGTGTAGCTCTACCTGCATACGTTTGATGCATACAACAACAAAAAGGGAGCAGGGAGCTGACTGGTTCTTTTTTGTTCCAGAGGATGGTGCGTTGGTGACTCTGGACGTGAAGCTGGCCTACAGGGATGACACCATCAGTGAGTGGACAGAGATGGCTCACTCTTTCGAACAAAGAAAACTCAGCTGCAACTTTACCACTGCAAAGGTTTGTCCATAATGCACCTGGGTAGAAGTCATGACGTTTCTCTCACTGCTAACAGATGCTATTGTTTCAAAGTATTTAATGCATCCCTGAGCTGTTGTTCTTTAAAAACCCTTTCATTTGCAGCTGCTTCACATTGTAATTGTTCAACTAGGGTTGTGTCTTCAATCTGGGGAATATTAAATTAGCAGTTGGGTTCAGATAAATGTGTTTAAAACCAGATGTTTTGTCTTGTGATCTTCAGAGTTATGAGAACGAGGGACGTTACTATGAATGTGACCTGCTGCCCTTCATGGAAATTGGCAGCGTGGCCCATAAATACTATCTTCTCAACATTCGTCTGCCCGTCAATGAGCGCAAGAAGATCAACGTGGGGATTGGTGAAATCAAAGACATTCGTCTCGTTGTGAGTTGTCTTTATCACCTGTACATTGAATATATACAGTGACATTATTTTGTTGTTTTCACACCATGGGATGTGTAGAAATGTTTTTTATATATATTTCATAGTTAGGTTGAGAACTTTAGAAAAAAAGTTTTAATGTAATGTTTCTTTCTTTCTTCTCCATCCAAGAGCATCCACCAGAATGGAGGCTTCACTAAAGTTTGGTTTGCCATGAAGACCTTCCTCACACCCAGTATACTCATCATCATGATCTGGTACTGGAGGCGCATAACACTTATGAGCAGACCTCCTGTGCTTCTGGAAAAGTAAGTGCTCCACATTGCCATTCTGCTGATGTGTTGTACAAAATAAAGTCTGTACATTTCAAAGAACAGGGTTCTAGCAAAGAAAGGAACATTGACCCAAAGCACAGAGTATTTGTCTAACCCACCCGTGCTGCTCTGTCATGATCAGTAAGAGGCAGCGTTTTCTGCCACAGGAAATGCTTGACCATGCGTGGACCGTTTAAAAAAGAAAAGAAAGAAAAGAAATTCTGCAAGCCAGCAGTCAACACACACGCTGCACCAACATTTTCAGGACACCAAGGGCACGGCATTCTGGGACAGCTACTGAGTGTATGTGGTGTCTGTCGTTTCCAGCTCAAGGGACTTATTCCCAAATGAGCAGCACACTTAGAAAGTGCGACAGCAGATGATTTTTTTATGCCGTAAAAAGCTTTACTAGGGTCTCTCCACAGACGTGTCAGTAAAATAAATTCAGACTATTTTATGATCTGACGTCTTGACTTCAGGTGCAGTAAAACGGAATTTTGACCTGGTTAAAGATATAAAGTGCTGCGATCAGGATTTATTTATTTATTTATGTTTCTTGTTTTTTAAATTTGTTTCTTCTTCATCCACTTTACGTTTAAGATTGATCTCCACTCCCCTCTCTTCTGCCCCTGTTGGTAGTAATCAGTGCACATTCCGTGCATACCACATTTGCTCTGAGGAACATTGCTGACTTGCATTATAGAACTGAATGATTTTGTACTTGCATGACTCATACACTTGTATCGAGCTTCATTCATATCTTGTATAGATCCACATGTTGTAGAAAAAAAAAGTAAAAACAGGTTTTAAAACTTTACAGAAGTAGAATAATTACATGTTTAACTAAAGCTATTTTGTCCTCTTTTAGGGTCATCCTGGCTCTGGGCATCTCCATGACATTCATTAACATCCCAGTGGAGTGGTTTTCTATCGGCTTTAACTGGACATGGATGCTGCTCTTTGGAGACATCAGACAGGGGATCTTCTACTCCATGCTGCTCTCCTTCTGGATCATCTTCTGTGGGGAGCACCTTATGGTACAGTATCAGGCTTTCTGGAAGTCTAAATCACATTTAAGAATGTGCACTGTGGTTGCCCACTCAAATGATAGTCTGCCCTCTAGTGACAGACAGACAGATCATGTGACATATACAGCCCAAAATGAAGGAATCTAATACCAAAAGTATGCTTTAATGTCATTGTTTTACCTGGCATTTATTTAATCTCCAACAAGACAGATCAGGCCCACTTTACAGATCCCCACAGGATCATTCATGCCTGTTTGGTGAGGTTTTTATTTTGAGGTTGGCTCAAACTTGTTCTTTTTCCCACAGGACCAGACAGAGAGAAACCGTTTCTCAGTTTACTGGAAGCAGGTCGGACCGATTGTATTTGGCTCCTTCTGCCTTTTCATCTTTGACATGTGTGAGAGGTGAGACTAACGTTTTCTCTGCACATAAACTACAGAGTACGACCACAAGAATAAATCCAACAATACATCTTCAACCTGCTGTTCATTTCTTCCCCGTGATGAAATGTATAATCTAAATGTGCTCCTTTGTTTTGTTTTTTTTTAGAGGTGTTCAGCTGACGAACCCTTTCTACAGCATCTGGGCTTCTGATGTTGGAACTGAACTGGCTGTATCCATTTAATCAGTGTTTTTTTTAACCAAATCAGAATAAAAAAAACTTAAAATAAATGTATACATTGTTTCCACATACTGGATCATGTATTTGACTGTCTACACCCAAGGTAGTGCTGTTGTTGTGATTATTTTTGGTTTCCTACCACAGTCCTTAACACGTGTTTCCTCAGATGGCGTTCATTATTGTGGCAGGGATCTGCGCCTGTCTCTACTTTTTCTTCCTTTGCTTCATGGTTTTCCAGGTTTTTCGAAACATCAGTGGCAAAAGGACATCTCTGCCTGCCATGTCTAAGGCAAGACGCCTACACTACGAGGTCTGCTTTTGTCTGGTTAGCCACTGCCAACTCTTCTGGTGGGTCTTCTTTTAACCTCATGTCCTCTCTGTCACTGTCCAGGGCCTCATTTTCAGATTCAAGTTCCTTATGTTGGTCACTCTGGCCTGTGCTGCCATGACTGTTATCTTCTTCATCATCAGCCAGGTGAGTTGCACTGGCATCGTCTTCGAGTTGAACACGAGCTGTTCACTGATTTGTTTTATGAGAACTGATAGATGTGCGTGCGTCTTTCCTCCAGGTCAATGAGGGACACTGGCACTGGGGAGGGCACACAGTGCAGGTGGGCAGCGCCTTCTTTACCGGTATCTACGGCATGTGGAACCTGTACGTCTTTGCAATCATGTTCCTCTACGCTCCGTCTCACAAGCGCTACGGAGATGAGCAGGCAAGTGGTAAGTGCAGTCCTGGAAACGATGCATTATATTTACATTTACTGACTTCTGTTGTTCTCAAGGTGGTGCAAGAAATTATACAAGATATACTCTGTAATTTTCCATATCATTCCACTACATCTTACCTCATCCTGATAAGCAGCAAGTAGCTTTTCTGTGCTGCAAAGCTGTCCATTCACCTCAAATGTGTTTTGGGACCAGGGGAGAGGAGGGGAATTGAATTGAGAAGTACTTGGATTTCCAAGGGAAAGAAGGGTCTCTTTGGCCTGAGAGGGTGATTCTAATGGACTCCAGGCTTCCTTCCAGACTGAGAGGAGGGGAACAGGCAGGAGAGGGGGCGGGGTGGAGAGCAGGCAAGTAATGAAAACCATCCATCTCCTGACGTCACTGACAAGCGAAGGGAGAAAAGGCATTTGAAGTCTTGGAGGCTCTCCCTGACGTCCATCAAGTGTTCTCATGGGAGGGGTGTCTCGCTCCAAGTTTCACTCAACGTGTTGATTTATTTTACAGCTCTGGGGGTTCACTTCTGTTTCAAACAAGCTGGATGTTAATTTGTTATGTTGATATAAATAACTCGAGCCAAACCAACCTCACGCTCCTTAAATCATCGCCTGCTGTGAAACAGATAGGAACCGTCTCCGAACCCAACTTTGTTTCGCAAGTCGCATTCCCTAAAATATTTCGTCGTGTTGACTGCCTTTATATTTGCAGGTGATGCCGCTGCAAACAGTGGAGAAGACATCCAGCTGACCACGACCATCACACACGTGGACGGTCCCACAGAGATCTACAAGATGACTGGCAAAGAGGCCCAGGAGTAGATTTCATACCTATTTGACACTCCCCTGTTTTACCTACTGCTCCACTCAACCCCTCCCTTCTATATATATATATATATATTCTCAATAGGGTTTTTTCATTACATTTTTCAGCACTGACCACACAGCAACAGTTCACTGTGCATGAGTCCACTCTCCCAAAACCATCTGTTGTAGAACCTAGTACGTGCTACTCTCTACATACCCTCCCTCCTCCTCCTCCTCCTCGTCTATCTAAAGGCTGCCTATTATCAACACTCCTATCAGTCCTTTTCATTTCATAGGTATATATATATTTTTATTTTCTTTCATGTAAACAATGATGTATTTGTCAGTGTTGCACAACGCTTTTGACTCTAAGTCAGGTACTGAAAAGCTGCTTTAAAAAAAGGAGATTTAAGCGTAGGGAAAATAGTTGCAGCAGTGACACTCCTGTTTGCAGGAACAGTGTGGTTTGTAAAGATCCCAGCGTCTGACCACGATACACGGCAGAAACATAATACTATTCAGCCACCCGGCCAGATTATCTGCTTTAAAATTTGTTTTACTCGGTCAAGGTATTCAGAGCCTGATGTACATCACATACACACATTTCCTAGAAAGTAGATAATGTGGAGGACTGCTGTCAATATTAGTTTTGCAATAGTTTTTTTTTTTTTTACAATATATTTGGGGCAAATGTACACACCACATTGGGACATGGATGCTGTACTGTTCATTATGTTACAATGTAGATATCTATTTTTTATAAGGTGCTTCTTTTTAACATCACACACATGCATCAGACATCAACCATGTTTTGGAAGTTGTCTTTAGCTCTACGCTGTTTTTAGGTTTTTTTTTTTTTCTATTATAATTTAAATAAAAAAAAGACTTTTACCGAACATATTTCTGTGACCTGTTTTTATCCTTTGACTGTGTCATCTGTCTGCTGAGGTAAGTAATAAAGATAGGAATGTAAGTTAGCAACAAAAATGTAGTCATTTATACCTGGCATTGAAAGTGTACACAGTATTTACTTACACTTTTTTAAGGAATGTGCACGCCTCCAATCCTGGCAGCCAGGTTGCTGTTGTGATTAAATTCACTCACTTATCTGAGTAGGAACATGTAGCTGTGTAGGAACACTGCACCTCTCACAGACTGATGTAGTTTGAGGGAGTATATGCACATACACTTCAGAGATTTGTTAATTTTTATAGTTTTTTTTTTTGGTGTACACTTAAAAAATTGCACTTATCATGTTCATTTGAAGTACACATTTATTGCTGTACAGTACTGAGATGGTTCTGTGCATAATATAGCAGTAAGCCTAGAAATATGAATATTTAAATATGAATTTTATCAATAATGAATTTGATAGATCTTTTAAAATCCAATACCAAATCTCAACTTGTTGAAATTTAAGTTGTATTGTAGTCACTTGTGGTTTAAGTAGCATAGTATTAACCGTTTGGTACATTATTGTGTCCCACAAAAATAATTTCCCTCGGGGATTTACTGAAGCTGTGCATTTTAGTCTTATTTTGAAAATAGCCGGATGTGGTTAGTATTTTGCCTGAAACAGTAGTAAGTTTCTCATTGGTCCGCCTTTCTCCCTCCCTCCCTCCTCGTTCTCCTCTCGACCAGACTCGGCTCTTTTCGTCGTTCGTTGAAGTGGACGAGGAAAAGGAAAGGAGAGTTCTCTCTCTGTGGAGGAAGAGGAAAAAAAGTCAACGGTTATACATCACTGACACCGAACCATCTGCGAAAAGTGAAAGAGGTGCCAAGTGGCAGGTGAGACGTCGACAGACCGCTCCATGTTAAAGCTGCCCGTCCCCTTTGGTCTCATGGTGTAAACACAGCGGCGCTACTGTAGCCGAGTGACATTGCGACGTGAGCGACAGACCCGGAGAGCAGAGGCAGAAAACGTCTCCTCCCAGTTCTTGTTGACGGATAGAGTTGGGCTTCAGTGAAAGAAGACACGAGCAGCGACCGAGCAGGTAAGACCGACATCTGTCACATTAATAATAAGCAGAACTACCGCGAACACAGCGCCGCTTCTACCTGAAGCAACAGTTTGTGCTCTGCCGTGAGACGTTCACTGACTCTGCTTTCGAACCGTTTATGCAACAAGTGTGTGGCAACACAGCTAATGTACACTCAAGTGTGTGGCATTTATGCACCTGCCACACATATGTAGGAGTGCGGTGTCCAACAGGTGACAGGCTGTGGTACACCGAGCTGTCTGGGCCTTATGTTCTCATTACTCCTAAAAGCCCCACCTACTGCCTGTCACATAATGATTTATTTTGAAAAGTAAGGACCCGAGCAATTAATCTGGACAACATTACCATTGGGAGTGCAACAATTAGTCAGTTAAAAATGATGTTAATTTAGTTCCTTGATTTGTGTTTGTCAAAGGTAAATATATCTCTATAATCTGTAGTATTCTCTAAACCTTGTTTGGGACACACTGCTTGGCATTTTTCACCTCCTTTACTTGTTTTAATTACTTATTTATTTGATTACTATTTTGCATTAATATAAAACACATTTGTCATGTAAGTTTTTCCATGTAAGTTTTGTGCATTGATTCTTTCATCATGTATCAGTTTAGTTTTTTGTGTCATCTGGTTTGGTATCTCTCGTTTTGTTTGTGTGTTATTTGAATTTTAGTTTTATCTTAGTCTATTCAATGATTTTCCTGTTTATTGAACTTTAACTATATTTAAACTAAAAAAAACCCCCACTATCTTAATATTATTATGAGTTTGAGGCTTTATTTCACAAAATATTTATACCTATACATAGCATTTAATGACTACTTGCAGCGTTTCTAGTGTAAACCAAGATGAACCACTTAGATAGTGAAACCAGAGTGATAGTTGAAGTAGAGGCCCTACATAGGGAAGGAGCTGAAATGTTTACACGAAGCATCAACTGCTCTGTTGATGTCCCCTGGCCATTAGGGAGGACAGAATACAGACCGGCCATTGATAAGGCCAACTCATTAGTACCCCATTCAGCCCCATCAAAGCCTCCTCTCTATACGCCCATCACTGTGAGTGGTTCGCACCCACTGCTGTTCATGGACTCTGTGGAACACATACTTCCTGCTTTATCACTGGTGACGGGGTACAACTGACGGTCAGGTTTGAGTCCAAAGTCAGGATTTAGTTTAGATATCAACTTTGTTCTATGTGTCAGTCTTATAGTCCTTCACACACACAATATATATATCAACACGTAAAGTTGGATAATGTGACCCTCTCTGAAATGACGTTAGGAAGTACGTGTTGGACGTACGGAGGATACTGTGCTCTACTGGTACTTTTTTTTCCTCTATTAGTAATGATGGAGTTTCATCTGTGTGGAGTTGTGTTCCAGCTGTGGACAGACACTGTAAGGGACAGTACCATGCAATATAATAGTAACAGAGTTGCCAGGTGTAATGTTTTATATATTTGGAGGTATTTAGCTGACTGTGAGCTGAGGTTTTTTTTACGTATAATGTCTGTTGACTTGGGTCGTGAAGGTTTGTGACTTTTAAAATATGGGTCCTCAGAAAATTGAGGGACTCAGACATGGCTGCCTTCAGGTAAATTACTAATATCCAACGGACAAAACCTAGTCTTTAACTTGGTTCTGTGAAATTATAGAGACCCAGTTACGGGCCTTGCTGCCCAGATCAGAGGAGTAGATAAAAAGAATCTGTATCGGAGAAGTCCCCCAGCAGTTTAGGTTTGGTTCATTTCATCCTCGGCCTTCTTCTGTCTGATTGCTATATTAGTTTAACTTGTGGAACAATGGCTGAACTGTTGGGATCATGTGGGAAGCTGTGACCAATGCTATACAGTAACCCGTGAAGCTAATGTGCCTCTGCAAAGCTAGTCTTCATCTCTTTACGCACAGAATTCCCCAGATGTAGAATGCTGGCCGACTTGACTGGCAACTCTGCTGGTGAGTTTATGTCAAACATCCAGTGAGTTGTAGAAAGGACGACGCACCGAGGCGTCGCAGCCTCTCGGTGGCCAGGAGCTGTTTCCTCATCTGTTGATTCCCCAGCAGATCTTTCGCTGCTCAGTTTGTTGAAGTAGGAGTTGCTGTGTGTGTGTGTGTGTGTGTGTCTGTGCCTGTGTGTGCTTGCCACACTGCCTCTTAGGCGATCTTACTACTTCCTTACTCGGCTGAGGGTTTTACATACTTTCTCAATGTGTTACGTTCAGACCCTGAGGTTAAATATATGTTTCTAAAAGAGCATGTTATGAAATACCACCTCTCAAAAAGAACATTTTTTTACTCCTTCTCTGCCGCATAAAAATGTATATACGTGTTGTACAAGAAAAACTTGTCTCATCAATTTTTATATTTTTTTGTAATATGCTAGACTTAGTTCAAAAGGCAGTATTTGCCCATGCTTAGGTATAAAAAGTAAATAACAAAATGTTACTTATTAGCTTTCAAACCAACTTCTGACCCTAATGTGTGTATTTCAATAGTTTTTGTTTTGTATGTTCCTCTATATTTAGTCAGTGGGCTTCTAATCGACATAGAATTTAAGAATTTAACCCAAGCTCCACACTTGTACTCCCTGTCTTTTCACAAATTATATTTTACCACTGACCTGGTATGTTGAGATGCACTGCAGCCCTCCAGGGCCTGCCCCAGTTAGTCTTTGTGGTATTTGTGTTTGTGTGTATATGTGTAGTGCACTGTGTGCTGGTAGTCACAAGACCTAGCTGCCAGTGGCTGGTTTACATAAATTCTACCCTTAGCCAGGAGCAGATGTACTAAGAGGAGTGGTGGTGACATTGTGGATACACAGTCACACCCATCTGTTGGTCTGGCTGCAGAATTACTTGCTTTCATGAAATACCAAGCATTACTGGATGTTTTTGTTCAAAAGGGGGAAAAAACTCTGTAAAGTTTCTTTTTTTTTATGAATTATTTTTTATCATCCCCTTTTAATTAGAGTAAGCAGATTGGATGCGACAGATGAAGAGTAACTACATTCTTGTTTGTGCTTATTTACTCATCTGTCAGTTTTGCCCAACAGGAAACGCTGTCATAGAAACCAACAGTTCAGATCAGTTAAAAAAGGTTTTGCACCAGCTCTTATTTGCTCTCATTACTCACTGTTACTTTTTTTTACACGACTATAGAACTAACATTCCAGGCTTCAGACACCACTTGCTGCTTTGCTTCGAGTGGCTCATTAAAATAACTGAGGTTGCTCTCTGTATTTGTTTGATGTCACGTTTTCTACGCATTTTGTGCATACTAATTTAATATAATAATATAATTTCATTGCAATGAAATCATAGCTTTGATTTGCAAACTAAAAATCAACGGGTTGACTCAATGGCACCATCTAGCGGTAATTTTTGTGATTTTTCTGGGGGGAATTTCCTCGGTTGTGGTATTTGGTTCTCCACCACATACTGCAATACGTTTTTGCAGATAATCGGAAAAGGTATTTCACCTTTGTGAAAGTGTGATTGTTTAGCATCTGTAGTGACGTCAGCGGGGTCAAATGAACGACCCACATCAAATAAAAGTCCACTCTTAAAAATATAAAACCCGATAATAGAGCTATTTGTATAGATATACTATATTACTATATATAGTATAAGTGGGTAATTTACTTATTAGCCAATGTGGGCTAATAAGGACATGACAATTAATTTTTGTCATGTATAATTAATATCCATAAAACCACAGTTCCTCTTCTCTACCGCTTGAGGGTGCAGTCTGACTGCTTTTCGCCTCACTCTCGTCACTGAGTGCTGTGTAAAAGCGTTCCATTTACTGTGGCAGTTGGCGTCGGTGTTGAACCTCAGTGTTGACAGCCGTGTGACATCAGCACGACTTTGTCACTGTCCTCAGTTTACTGTTTGTCCCTTTGGCTCTGCACAGATAGGTTTGATTAAAATCTGTCTTTTCAGTTTGACCTTCCTGCTGCATGTGTGTCTTTGTGCAAGTAAATATAAAATGAGGGTACAAACAGGGCCGTCTCACCTGTGATGTAACCCAGGCCTCAGTGTTGTGCTCAGAGGTGAGTGTGTTGCCTCAGTGTTGTGCTCAGAGGTGAGTGAATTCTGAATTCTCCCAACTCTGTGGATCAGGTTTCTGCCTGCATCAGGTATCTGTTGCAAACACATGTGCTGTTTGTTTGTGACCTGCCTTTGCATTACTAGGTGTCACAGCTAATGACAACCTGCAGTGTTGTTCATGCAAAATTAATCAATTAGTTTTGGCATATTGTTGGGCAACCGTTACTCGCTGGCTTACATTTACATCCAGGATCAATTTAGAGAAAACAATGGACAAATATGTCTGAACTACAGAGCATACTCCACACTGGTTTTGGCTGTGAAGCAGGATTCATTACATATTGCATCTGTGTGTGTGTGTGGTCCTAAATCTGAGCCACATGAACAGTAACATAAGTCGTTCAGATGAGATATTTTGGTTTAAAATGACTGTTTAAATGCCTGTTGATAGAAAATAAAGACTAAGATTAAGATTCATTTATATAAAAGTACAGTTATAAATTACACGTTGATGTCATTTGAACTATCTATGCACTTTCTATTAATCCTAAATCAACAGAGGTATTTGTTGTTGTGATCATGGCAGCAGCAGACTGACTCAGTCCATTACAGTGACTTAATGAGATGTAATGTCCAGCAGAGCTGTAATGGAAAAAACCCCTCTAATAAAAACACTTCACTAACATGTGACGTTGTGTTTCAGCTTGTACTTTTTTTTTCCTGTAAAGCTGAAGTCCCATTATGTAAAGACTCCCACTCACAGGAAAGACACACCTTTCTGTGAGGACACAATCTCACCTCATTTACAACACCATTATTTCCTCTGACAGAAAGAGAATTTCATAAGACCGTAGACAAATATGGGCATTTCCTGCCTGGCTGCCAGAGGGTAACGGAGGCTTCCTGTCTGACAGGTAGAGAAGTGAACGAAACCAAGCGGTTTGGCTCCGGTGTTGACGACCTGAGATTTGACCTCTGCTGGAGGAACAGTGAGGAGGCAGCAGCAGGTCTGCAAAGATAAACCAACCATTGAGGAAGCCCACGGTGGAATCAGCACATGATCAGCTTGTACTTTGTGTGTGTGAGAGGGTGTGTGTGTGTGTGAGAGAGAGAGATAAAGAGAGAGAGAGAGAGAGAGCAGTGTGAGAAACAGTGTCACTTTGATGGATTCCTTCTTGTTGTGTCTTTATTACTCTTTGGGGAACTTAGCTGGCGTCAGAGACAAAGACCAGTGTGTGTGTGTGAGTGTGTGTGTGAGTGTGTGCTGGTCCTCACTGAGGCCCAGTTGGGGCTGTGGAACAAGGACACACATCAACATGTTGTCTCTGTTTTCTTGTCAAGTCCACATCCTAGGGCCCCAACGTTTTTTTTTAGCCGCCGCCGCCTCTTCTTGCTGTTGGAAATAAGCAGCAACAGGTGTCACAGAGATGCACAAAACCCGCCTGTCTCCTTGTCTATTGTCTCCCTGCGTCTTTGCCTGAAATCAGGTGCTTCATTCACACACACTTCCCGTCCTTTTGCACGGTCAACTAAGGACTAACATGTGGTTCTTGTACAGTGGCTCCTTGTGCTTTTACCGCTCCTGAACCGTAAACCGTGTTCTGTCTCCTCTCTTACTGTAAAGACACACAGACGTCTCATTGTGTGGGCCTCCAATCACTCCGGTTTCTGTGCATCAGAAACGTCGCCCTGTCTCTGTTTGGGCAAATAATAATAATAATAAAAAAAGATCCCACGCCCCTGTTCCTGTAATGTGAAGCTCTTCCTGTTTTACCACATCAGTGTTTGTTCCAGAACTCACTGTCTCCTGTTGCACCTTCACGTATTTACTGTTCTGTGCAGAGAATGTTCCTAAACTTTTCAGGAAGTGAAGCAGGTTATCTGGTTGGACCCAGTGACCCAGTGGTGCGGGAGAATTGGATATGACATGAAGATTAGAGGAGGGAAAGGGAGACCAAGCAGGAGGAAGGAGTAGGAGGAGGCAGACGTGAGGTTTGAGGGGATGGAGGGTGGGCGGCAGAGGAAGTGGCCTCGCTCTGACCTACGGTGCGAGTCTCTTCCTGCAGCCGACACGGCTTTGAAACTGTTAGAGGAACACAGTCACGGTAATTGGAGGGAGGAACCGCCATTCATGTGGTTTTTGATTGATAGTAACTCAGACCTTTTTTCTCTGTGTGTGTGTGTGTGTGAGGGGGTATTCGTCAGTTCACTCTGCATGAAACCTATTCCAAACTGTCAAGAACAAAAGCATATATTTTTTTTACTCAACAGTCTCCTGCCCCAAATACTTGAACTTCTGGGGATTTCCTGGGATTTTTACACCATGACAACTTGTTTATATTTGCTCATCTTTGTCATGGGGTTTCTGTCTGACACTCAAATGGGAAACTTTGTCATGCAACTCAATTGCTGATGCAATCTCAGTAAAAGTATTAGAGCCTTAAAATAGTCTATAAGCGTGTGTACATGTCAAATAGTGTCATGGCAGCATCTGTTCTTGTCTCTGTATAAACTATAGACTGCTGAAATGAATCCAGCGTGTGCCACAGATCAGCAAAAAGATGATGCAAACATCTGAGCCCCACATGTAACACCAACTGCAGCCAGATGACGTTAGAAACACCTCACTGTGTAGCTCTGGTCAGACAACAACAGCAGAGGGCGATGTGTCCTCTTTTGTTTAGTTAAATTATTAAATTTGGATTTCTCAGATCAGTTTATCTTCTGAACTTTGGTTCCCGGATTGAACCATCACCTTACTTTAGGGACAGAAGCTGCGTCAGTGATTTTTTTTACAATGCTAATTATCTGATCGAGCGATGCTTCCCCGCCCTACCTCGAGTTTCCATTTAGGATAAGTCAGCCAGTGGTGATTTTGTACAGAGGGAAACGAGAAACGAAGAACTAAAAGTGAAAGAGAGAACGCAGGCATGTCACAGGGTAACCCTCGCCTGACGTCACTGGATAATGGAAACTACACACACACACACACACACGTATAAATCTCTCTCTCTATATGTAGTCATGTTTAAAAAATCAACACACAATTATAGCTGCCCTGACTTCAGATTTTTCAATCTGCAAATTCAACACACAATTATAGCTGCCCTGACTGCAAAATGTTTACATTTTATTATACACCACTGCAAGTGAATGCAATCTCTGTGTTCCTTTTTGTGCACATGCCCAGTTCACTGGAGTCAGCTGACTTGTCGTGTGTTTGAACTATTTTAGTACAACTCTGCATCAGCACTGTTGTTGCCCCTACAGGCACATTTGATCATTTTGTGTCTGTTTTTTGAGGCTGTTTTTGCAGACATTTGCGTGTGCGTGAGTGTGAGTTCCTCATGCCACGGCCCGCAGTAGTCACATGTAGTAATCTCTGCCCTCTCCACATGCTTGTCATTCCTTCCTGGTTTGTTCAGTAACGTTCCTGCTCACTTACAGATAATATTACAATGTTGTTTTTTTTTTTTTGTTGGTTCCTGGACTATTGTCAGTCAGTCGGTGCTCAAGATAAAAACACCGTCAGGCCGTGGTTTTTATCTTGTCTCTCTGATTACAGCTCTGACCCCGTGCGTTCTGTTCGTCGGTGTTGTTAAAGTTGTTCTCACTAATCAAAGTCTTTGTTTAAGGTGCAGTTTACAACACGTTTGTATCGCTCACAGGACCTTTGTAAAAGAAAGGGGAACTAGAGTGC
Source organism: Cynoglossus semilaevis (assembly GCF_000523025.1). Classification (NCBI taxonomy): domain Eukaryota; kingdom Metazoa; phylum Chordata; class Actinopteri; order Pleuronectiformes; family Cynoglossidae; genus Cynoglossus; species Cynoglossus semilaevis. Next base: position 4,626,566 of record NC_024326.1, read on the forward strand.
TCTCACATTAGCACTTTCCCAGTCAGGGCTCTCAAACAGTGGCCTCTGGGGGTCAAAGGTGAACAGTAAAACGGTAGAGAAAACAATTTTTCTCGGAGAGCGACACACTTGGCTAATCTAAGCTTCTTGAATGTCCTCAGATTTAACGTTACCCTGGAACCAAGTACTGATAGATCTGTTAGCAGTTAGAAGTGCACTAGATGTAGATCCATCAGATGAAACAGATGCCACAATTATTGAAGTTGTTTTGTTATAAATGTTTTCTTCACTATCTAGTAAAGTATTATCACTGGTTAATTAGTTGACTATAAAAAGTGTTTTAGTAATTTCTTTGTCATTTTATGGACTGAATGATTGGTTGTCAGGTTAAATATTAACAAACTGACATATTGACTATGGAAATAACTGTAGTTATGGGCCTTACTGTTAATCATTAACACGTCTCATTAGAAATGAAAGTGGAATGTCGTTCTTTGACAGGCTGGAGGTTATTATTCTTATATTCTTCTTATTTTTTATCCTTTTTATTGTCTTTTGCTTTCACTAAAACAGTGTTTTTCAACCTCGGGGTCGCAACCCCTTGTGGCGCTGAGCTAATTAATTAAAAAAAAATGACTGTTAACAATATTCTATCAACTAGTTATTGTTGTTATTATATAAAAAGGTCTCTGGGGTCATGTTAAAATGGGGTTACAAGCCATAAAAGGTTGGGAACCGCTGCACTTACCCATGGCTGTGAAGTCCCTTTATTTATGTAAAGCACCATAATGTAGTTGTGTGTGTAGTCAAGCAGGCAGGACAACAATTACGTCCACATTTACGCTCTGCACACACTTAATACAACAATGCACATGCTAAACAACATGAGAATAGACTCTAAAAATAGACCTGTGGCCGTCTGACACACAGTCACGCCCTGACACTCGTCACCACATGAGTAATACACTTTAGTTGAAAAACAAAAATCATCTTTACAACCTTCGTGCTGCACTGTAATGATCTGTGTGACGTCCGAGACATTATCAGTTATTCCATCCATGTTTCACATTTCCCAGGGAAAAAAAGGAAAACCAACAGGCAGCCGTGCAGACTTTCAGTCTACTCTTTTGCACCTAGTTCTGCAGTCAGTCTGGCTCAGGGGTGGAGAGGTTGGAAAGACTGCCTACATTTGTTTATTGTTCCATATAGGCAGGGCAGTGTTGGTCCAGAGATGGAGCTCCATTGTGTGGTATCTCCCTACCGTCGTCATGAATAGTAGCTTTCATAGGCAGGAGAGAGCGAGGGAGAGACTGAAGAAAAGGGCAACGTGCTGACAATAGCTTTAAGTTTTATTGCGTTCCTGTCGCCGGCAGTAGATTTCTTTGGCATTTGACCAAATGCAACATACACACAGCTGCACAGCCCTCGCTCTTTCTCACTCTCACAAACTCACATCTCAGCTCCAACCATTCATTCCCCCCCGCTCCTGCACTCATTTCCAGCAAACTGCGCTCACACTGAGCTCGCTTTTGTGCAGCTTTCAGAAAAAACCCACGACAATGCCGTTTGTTTTCTGAGAGCACAGAGCAGAGACGCACTTGCCCGACAGCTTCTCTGTCTCGGCCGCCCATGTCTCCTGCATGTCAGCCGGCGTGCGTGTGCAGTGACGTCTGAAGGACATTATCTGTCACAGGCCTCTGTTTGTTTTGGGCTGCTGCGTGCTTGATAATGGCCTATTACTGGAGCAGCAGCGGCTCCGTGGCACCTCAGTGGAAACTGCACTGTCTTCTCTAATCTGGCTGATACCCAGCTGGCATTCAGCTTGGTCATCCTAACTATTTTTGGGAGCAGGAGAAGCTGTAACTAGATCCACTGTTGCCAGCAACAACACAGACCTGGTGGCTATTTTGGGTCCGAGCCGTAGCTGCTAACGACATCTCTGACACGCTGGCTGCCCTCTGTGTCTCACCTCCAGACGGTTTGGCCTTCTCCTGTGCAAACCCAGGGAAACCAGTTGTGAATGAATGAATGATGCAGCGTCGCGCGTCAACAAAGTCTTAAATATAAGAGCCCCATCATCTCCCGCCTCTCCTGTGGAAGGAATGTTAGGAATTCTGTCAACAGTAACTTCAAAGGGAAAAGGAAAAAGAAGAATTCCCCACTCACTGTAGTCGCCTTTTTACTCTCCACTTGACTCACTCCTTTTCTTACCCACCACACTGGTGCTCTTTTACTTTGTCTACTTTCCACGTCTAGAAACCAGTGGTGGTGCGTGACGTCATGAGTGACTCCAGTATTTATGATCTACCCAGAGTAACTGTACTAAAAGCCACTCCTGTTTCTCTCAGCATTTCGTTGTTACACAGGTCCTGTGGCTTTGGCAGCTCACAGAATCACCGAACCATCAGAGACAGTGATGGAGCTGCAGAAACAGTCTGGCCAGACTTGGTGAAATACAGCCCCAAATCATTACAGGGCCTTAATCATACTGCACTGAAGTCTTTGTCCTTGTTTGACCACTTTCTATTCCTGTCTTGATGTCCTCTTCTGGACATTATTCGTCTGGTCCACGTTGTCAGTCATCAGTCGTGTCTTGTGGTTGGTTCCTTCACTTCAGTGAGCACTAAGAAGAATGACGCTCCTCAGCTTTGAGGGTTTCTGAGGACAGAGTTTCCTCCAGGGCTTGTGCACGCCAACATTCTATTAACCCACGAGGTTTGTCTGATTTGACGTATAGCATCCTCGATGCACGGCCCTGTGATCAGCTCGGCTACGTGTATTTTGAATGCAGAGGATAATATATATCTTCAACCATCCTTCATGCTCCACAGGTATCCATTAACCTTCACTTGAACACGCCACGCTAAACGTTCCCCTAACATTTAGACCCTCCTGCAACCATATTTAGGATTACGCAACGAATAATTTGCTATCTCTGCAGTGAGCTGACAACACGACTGACCTCGCTGCTGTGGAACGGACGACTCAGCAGTTCGGGAGGCTTATTTGTACCCACCAGACTCACTGGTGTCTTACAGCCAAGGTTTGAGCCGTTGTTCTGATTAAACGTACATGTGATTTCTAAATAAATAACATGGAGTTGGTTTGCTGCAGTATGGAACCACGTAGTGGAGTAGAGTTTTTTGAGGACATTTAGGGAAGTGGAAATGCCACTTTTTTTTTTTTTAACTCAAACCTTGTGAGCCCAGACTGCAGCTGATACAGCACGTTATCGTCCTTATCTGTCACTCTGTCCGTCAGCGTCCCTGACGCGCGGTCTCCTCCTCAGATTTGTGCGAGCTGCTGAATGTGCAGTAGGTCATGCACACGCAGTGTCTGTCCTGAGTATCTTCCCGTTTTTTTAAGGACACCGATTAGGTCTTCTATCTCCACAGATGTCTCGCTTAATCTAGGTCCGCATGTAACGTTTTGTTTTCCGTGTGCAGCGCGTGTTCCTGAACTGAGAGCATCTTAGACCGGGCTGCTTTGTCATTCCTGCAGAAATACTCATCACCCGTCCAGTCTGAGCTTGAAACAACCATTTATTCACGGTCTGTTTGGACAGGAATGAGCCGCGAGTAATTGCACATGCAGTTTGGATTTAGAAATCCGGCAGAAATGAGTCCCAGTCTAGTCTCATGTCTAGACACGGTGCCACTGTCTTAGTGTGTGCAGGATTGTTTTTGGATCATGTCAAGCCACAGAACTTCAGGATCAGCACTGCTGCCTGATTCTGAGAAGTTGCTCCCTGGCTCTCTTCTTTTTTGGAGATACAGATATGCCAGTGTTGCCTGAAGTGCTGCATGTTTGACCAGTTGAACCAGTGTCCCAGTACAGTGCAGTTCTTTCACTTTTTTTTTCCTGGAAACATCTGTTTACACAGGCCTAATGGAAAACTCTCGGCCAATCACCACGAAGCTGTCCCGCAAGGGCAGCGCAGAGGGGCCTGAATTTCCTAGTATTCCTGGTGTTTCACAGGCAGCGGTGTAGGTGGGCTGGCGTCAGCGGTACTTTATCTCAGTGGCAAAACACATGGGCTGTGGGGTGTGCATTTCCTGTATCAACATACTCTTTTTCACCGTACCTGCATGCATCCAGTACTGTATACCTGAAGCTTCTGTCTGCGCTGTTTCCTGTATTGTTGTATAAACAGAGGCTTAAACGTTGGCAGGGAGCAACACAAAGACCGACTTAAATTACAGCTTGAATTAATGAATAACTCCTTCTGGAGAATCTGTGATATTTCCCAGTGTTGGTAGAACAGATGACTTGTCATTTGTCCTTTGTTTAATGTTTTAATGTTTTCAGGTTAATAATATCTTATCTATGTATTTGCTCTTACATGACCTATTTTGTCAACCGTACTAAAGGTCATCGGTTCTAGAAAAGCTATCTATAGTTGCAGACTATTTACAATTCCTTCCTCTTGGCTGTTAAGCTGGGGCCATTCTTTGGTGCAAGAATGTTCAACATAGTGCCCGAGGCCCCTAAGAGGCACGGGTGTCAATTTTATGTGGCCTTATTTAAATGCATCTTTATAGTATTAATTATCTCAATCCCTTTGTCAAAACTTTTGATGCATGCGTTAGTAAAAAAAATAAAATTGTCAACAACTGTCTCTTCCACAGGACCAACAAAGGAGGTGTATCATGACAACAGTGTGACTCGTGCAGTGTTTCAGAGGAGTTTGTCCCCGGTCGTCCGTGTCCCACCAGGCTGTGCATCTGTTGACGCTCGTCGGCAAAAAACATTAACATTTTACGACTTTGACGACTTCAACAATCGACTCTTTTCTCATGATCCCACCGACAGCAGCTTCAATCACTGCAGGCGAAATTATAATGACTCTGGTAGTATCAACTACACAGCAGCGGCTGCCAAGAAAACCAGAGTCTGACAGCAGCTCCTTATTTCTGGTGGGAACGCGGTGCTGTAACTCTCGTGGTTCTCACAGCGTGAATTAGTGAGAGCCCACGCCTCACCCCGCCTGGCCTCACCCTTCCTTTCTCGCAGACAGAAACTCAACAGCCAGAGTGTCTGCCGCTGGCTCGTGAATCTGATCCAACTCTGCTCAGCAACTGCGTACAACCGAGGTTGATAAGAGCGCGGGAGAACAAGCTCGTGTTTACACAAAGCGCCCGACGTGAGCGGTTAGTGACACAGATCTGATCTGATCTGAGGAGCAACAGAGTGAAAATGTGGGGTCGTGTTTTTAGGTGGAGCCGGAGACGGTTTTTCACTCAGCTGGGAAAGTGCTGACTGTTGGAGACGACTACTTTTAGCTCTGCCTGCAGAGTGGGAAACTCCTGGCTGCAGAGACGAGAGAGTTTGTGCAGGGGGAGGGGTGTACATGAGAAAGATGATAAAATTGCGTGTGTGTGTGTGTGTGTGTGTGTGTGTGTGGGTACACATGAGAGAACAACTATATACTGGCTTGTGGCTGGGGCCCAGCTCTTTGAACTCTCTTTTGTTCAAAGCAACAGACATCTGTCTAGACACCAAATATCGCCTTCCCTCAGCTCACTTTTTTTTCTTCTTGTACTTGTAAGCTGGTGTACAAAGTCAGACAGACACCAGGATGACGATTGTTCAAGGTCTTTTGATATGACCAGCCACAGGGTTATAGCCATTAATTCATGGGTTTTTTAATTTTATAACCAATGTCAAACTTTGGTGCAATCGTATTTACATTTTCACGAAAGGGGGCGCTGCAGATAATGTTTGGGTGCCACCATATAAACGGAGGTGTAGCAGATACTACAGAAGGCAACGGATGATGATTCCACCCACAGTCTGCTGCACAGGCTGCAGGTAGTTTTCTACACACCTCCCTCACTGAGTCACCCTCGCCGAGGTTTCCAGACTGTGCTGACGACTGGGGAGAAATATGCAGCCCGTCTGCATGAAGCTCTGTGTTTCATCCAGTGACTGCGGCTGCTCCCTTACTGTTGTTGCTGGTTTTTTTTGTTTTTTTTGCAAACATTTCTGTGGTTGTTTACGTCTGATGTCCATACATTTAAGTGACGTTTATGGTTTTTCCATTTTCCATATCAAACCCACATTCCAGCCAAAGCCTTTGCTAATGAAGCGAGACGATAGTCTGTGTCTGCTGGTGTGTTTTTTTGTTTGTTTTTTTTCCCGTTTTTGTCCTTGAAGGAACACTGTTGATACTGATGAACTCTGTGTTATAGTCTGTTTATCCTTAAATGGTTGAGGATAAAAAAATGTGACCTGCCCTTTAAAGATCAACTCAATGGAAAAGTCTGAGATATGAGCCTTACTTGTTTCTTGTTAGATAAGTCCTAAGTGCAGCCCATGGTTTTTTTTTTTCTTGAGCTTGGAAACTATTTTACTTTCAGGAAGATCTGCTCATTTTAATTAGCAGCTGCTAATGCCGCTCAGATAGAGAAGTGAAAAGACCACACACTGCACAGCTGACAGCACCGACTCTCCTTTTAGTCTTTCATGGATGTCACGTCTTCGTCATCGGCAAATTTAAGAGTTTTCCTTGGGTCTGAGCTGCAGTGCACGCGCTCTCTCCGAGTTTTTCATCTCTGAGCGTTGGTGTTAACAGCATTGACTCATAATGGTCGCCTGTCTTTGGCACTTTGAACTGCGGGCTAATGAATGGCATGTGTGTGGGTGGGTTTTTTGTGTGTGTTTATGTGCATGTGTGTCTAGAAGGTATGGTGCAGCAGCAGGGACTCACCGCTCCCTGCTCTAGGTGGCCATGGTTCCTCTGTGGATGTTGTGATCTGTTGTGATGGGGTGGTCTGGTTTCTGATTTGTGGAGGTAACGCCACACACTCATGAACACGCTGTAAGGCTGGAGTTGGGCTGCTGGGCCTGGCATCACTTCACAGGGTCTTCACAGCTTGACTGAAGTGACTCAGTTAAGGTAGTTTGCCTGGGAGTGGTGGTGGTGGTGGTGGGATTTAAGACCTGCTTCTCTCTCCCACTTCACTCGCTTTTTCAAGCGATATTTTGGCGCCACGGAGCAGTAAACTATCAATTCTGACGATTTACTGGGTCCTTAATTACAGTCATGGGGGTGTGTGTGTGTGTGTGTGTGTGTTTTTATTTCTGTTTCACTCTCAGTCCCTTGTAGAGCTGCATCAGCACTTATCAAACAAAGGCAGGAACATGGCCCAGCCTGTTGTCCCATTAGCCTTTATTCAGCTGCAGCAAATGAGTAACCATTATAAGGCCGTGCATGTTTCTGTAGCAGAGTGACATATTGAAGGCAGTGAAGGTGATAAACTCATGTTAAGGTGGCAAAACGCATCAACAATGCGTGTAAGGAGACACACCCCGGGCAGACATCTGCACGTTGTTTCTACCTTTTCACTTTAATCATCATCAATCCACTTCCATTAACCCCGTCACCTATTGTCACTTTCGCCGTACCTCCTTTCATCTGTTTGATGTGTCATGCGGTGACATTCGCTCGCTGCGTAGAGGGTGTGATTTGTTTCCCATCACATCTGACCGAGTCACAACAGCAACGTAAATCCACGCTGGGGAATGAGACGTACGTCTACGTCTTGTTTAATTCCAGTTTCCACGTCCAAAACAACGCTGTATGAAACGCTCTCATTCAAACTCGCAAACGTATGAATGTCCAGACCAAGCCCTCCAGTAAACTAAGACTCAGTTCAAGTAAAGTGCAGTAAAGAAATACTTCCCTTGACAGCTTTGTCAGCAGGTATTAAATTGTATTTTAATCATGTGAAATGATGTTCATTTTGTGGCAGACCAGCTGCAGGAATATTACCATTTTTTCAGTGTTTTTTTTTTCAGTCCAGTTAAAAAGATGTTTTCCCTCTCACCTGTGGCGTCTGTCTTTATGACTCAAAGGGGAATGTTTTCTCAGGGAGATAAGTCTGCCTTACATTCTAGTCCACGGCCCTTTCATGTCTCACATTCGTTTTATCAACATTTTTTGCCCTTTGAGTCATTTCTGCCGCGCTTCCTTTGGAGTGATTTGTTGTCTTCGCAAGAAAAACCTCTTTAATCAGCCACGGCTGGGCAGATGCCTGAGACTGAAGAATTCCTTCCCTCCCTTTCCCATTTCCCTTATTTGTCCTTTATTCTTCCCCAACTGTTTGTTCCTGACACAAACGCAGAGCAGACCGGCCCAGCTGCAGCTGCAGCAGCGCAGACGTTCAGGACATCCTGCAGGAGTCCACTCAGGGTGGAACGCAGAACGCAGGGCAGATCGTTTACTGTATGTTCATGTCCCAGTGTTGCAGCAGTAAGGTGTTGAAATTAAGCAGTGCATAAATTCCTGGTAGCAGTGTGAGTGAGTGAGGCAGGCAGAAAAAAAAAGCTCTGGTTCTCATTCACATAAAGAACGTGTGATCATGCAACAGCAGTTCTCCTCTAGATGTCATTGTGAACTTCTAAGAAAGGGTTCTTCCTGTTCCCTGCTGAGAAATGTTGCTTTGTCAAGAAGTCATGTGAGAGTTTATTGCAGCAGTATTACAGGAAATATTTGTAAGAGCAGTGAGACGAGTGGCCATAAAAAGGAAACTAGAAGACGAGGGAGAAACTCCGGAGCCAGATCTCCCACATGGACTCTAGGATGTGTCCGGGCTTGTTCCCCTGCAGTCTGTGAATAATTAGCCTGAGCAGCAGCAGCAATAGCAGCAATAGCAGCAGCAATAACAGAAGCAGCAGCAGCAAAAACAGCAGTGGTTGCAGCAGCACACTCATCCATCTCACTGTCATGGTCAATCACTGTTGAGCCAAAGAAACATGCACTAGATGTTTACCTTCTTCACAGAAATCTACTGCACTGCACTACAGTACACTACAGTACACTACAGTACACTACAGTACACTGCAGTACACTGCACTATACTATATTTCACTACACCACATCAGTTCACTGTACCGTATTGTAGAAGTTGGAGAATTATCAATCTGTCCTTCACCCAGACGTGTTCATTGTTAACATGACTGTTTCTTTCTGTTCTCCCACAGTGTTACCAATCATCCAGGATGTCTTCAAAGCCTCACGGTTCCAACAACATCGTCCACGCCCGACGGATGGTGCAGCAGCTGAGAATAGAGGCGAGCCTTGAGAGGATAAAGGTAGAGTGAAACAAGGAACCCAGTTTTCTGTCTGTGTGTGCGCGCAAGTGAAATATCCCATCCAGTCCCAACTGTAAATTAGGTGTTAGCTGCAGACATGAACTGTACTCAGTACTGTGCCAAAGTTCTAGGTGTTTACGTTCACTGTCCACCGCTCGCTTTGCAGCCCATTTCTCCCCGAGCGTATAAAACAAGCTCACGTTCAATTGACAACATTCGACCGTAGAAGACGCAGCCGTAAACCTTGTTGTTGAATTGGTCACACTTGCAACACAGTGCAAGAAAGAAGTTTTGAGAAAATTTAACGCGACGTCCGGAATGCACCGCGGAGTGTAAGAGTGACGCGTACGATCGTCCTAGTACGTATGGCAGCCGTCCTCTGCACATCAGATCAGGGCGGGCGCGGTGACTGCGTTTGTGTGATGGTGACCTCGACTCCTCCGTGTCTCTCCAGATATCCAAGGCCTCTGTAGACCTCATGAACTACTGCAACGAACACGCGAGGAACGACCCCCTCCTCATGGGCATCCCTGCTTCAGACAATCCCTTCAAGGACAAAAAACCATGCACTATATTGTAGTCAACGCCACTTTAGCCTTTTACGTGTGTTGGATTTTTTTTTTTTTTGTTGCTTTTTCTTGTCTTGTCTTTATTCTGTCCGTTGGCAGGAGTGAGTGGGTGAAACTGTGAGTTCAGTTCAACAATCATTTTGTCGGAGATATCAGTGCATTAATAATGAAGTGCTGTGATTCTGCCCTGTTCTGTCTGAACCATGGTTCACTCACACCCTCGTCCAGGTTGAGCTCTGACCACTACGTGACTTTGGCTGCATGAGGAACATCAGGTAAACATTTTCTGACAGTAGTTATTGTCCTTTTATTTTTGTTTTTTTTTTTGTTCCTTGGTATTTTAACAGCTCTTCTTCTCCACGGTGCGACTGTCATCACAGCCCAGGTCTGGCTTCCTGTCCTTAGAAAATAGTCAAAGATGAATAACTGTCTTCAGGCAGCATGAGCTGCAGTGTCCCATAGGTGTGTCCAGTATAGTAGACCACTGAAGTAGACCTTGAGCCTTTGACTCACATGTTACCACGATGTATATTTAATGGAGGCAGTGTTTCACCAAACTATGAAGTATTTTGCCACTGAGCCCCGCCTCGGGTGCAAGCATTATGTATGAGCAGAAGGATATAGGAGTTAAACGAATGTAGTGAGTACAAGCCTGCACTGTTGTGCTAAAGCAGTACAGAATACTAAGAAGTACTGCAACAGCTGCTTCTTTGTGCCTCCGCTGGTGGACTTTGAGTGAAAGTCAGCCTTAAAAATCCAAATCCACTTAGTCCAGCGCTACATTTATCTTCATTTGTGTGTAGCCTGCGCTCCAGCCCAAGCAGTACCACCCCCCCACACTCCCCCCTTCCAGGGTATTTAGCTTTTCTGAAGCTGGTCTGCAGTTCTATATAAAAAGGTTTTCCTTCAGGTTAGACACTCGGCCAAACCTCCGACTCTGAGACAATCCACATCCACACGTGTGTGTGTGTGTGTGTGTGTCTGTCAACTGCCGAATCATCAACTCTGTTAAGATCTGTTGTTTTCCCATGGGAATGAAATGAGTCTGGTGTTGTGATGGTCCGTGGAAGTCACCCCTGGGAGTTTTGTTTTTCTCTATGTTTGGGTGCTTTGAAAATGTGGCTTTTTATGAGGAACAATTCAAAAAAAAGTAATGTCATTAAATGAGCGTTAATAATTGTAACAGTGTGTGTCGTTAGCACGTGCACCAAGCCTGGACAGAGTTGTTTGTACCGCTGAAAGGATCGTAAGCGTTCACAATTATCTAACAAAACAATGGCCGTAGAAAACAATGAAGGGAGTTGTTGGAGGAACTCCTCACGTTTAAGACCATTTCCAAGCACAGTTCTGTAACTGTAACTACAGTTACACAAATTATTAATAGGATTTAGGTCAGCGGGGCTGTAACCTGTTGGCAGACACAAAGCCAAGAAGAAGAGATGTACTGTTTGACGAACAAGGAACTGAGTTGTGAAAAACAGATCTGGCGGTGTTTGTTATGAGCAGGCTAAGACTTTAAGAACACCTGATCTGGCCTTGTTTTGTTTTTGTTTTAAACACACTGGAACCAAATAGTGAGCAAATGGTTATATTTATGGATCGTCCCTCCGGAGAATAGACCCCACATTCTGTTATCAGCACTTGAAATAGCTAATACATGCCTCGGATAGTTGTTAAATAACAGGGCTTCAAGCCTGACCCGTTTGGAACAGTCAGCTCAGAGAATAGTTCCTGTTGGCAGAAGCAGGGGGCGTCTTCATTTCGGGTTGGCAGCAGTTCCCACTTTGTGATGGCATAACAAGATATCAAGTCAAGAGTTGTATAATCTCTGTCGGTGCCATTGTGTTCGTGTGTGAACCGAAAAAAGCAGAAACATGGACTTAACAGTAATGAGTGCTTGTTGTCAGTGTTTCAGCGAGAGCTGTAGGTACCAACGCATTTGTCCACATGGGTGCTAGCAGCGGCTAACTGCACAGTTGTTACATTAGGGTCAGCGCTATTAAAGAGCTTGATTGGCGTTGACTTGTTTTATAGTGAATGCATTTAATTTAATGACATTACTTACGAGGATCCACACGTGTAGGAATATATATATAGGTATATATATATATATATAACTGGATCATGTGGACCAATCAAACTGATACTTTCAGCCATTCCTTTAAAGAAGTTGTTTTTTTATGCTGTGTGTCAGCACATATTACACAGTGAGCCACACCCACTCACTGACTCTGAATCCAATCATGTGACCCGGCACGTTGTTGACCTGTCAAGTGTTTTTGGGTGCGAGTATTGTGAGCACAGGAATAAATGGTAGTGTCTATTAATGAGTACGAAAACCCACTCTAACCAGGAGACTGCGCCAAAACTTGGTCTTTTTTTTTTATTTTTTTTATTTTTTTAAATCTTCTATTTTGATGTGTAGCGCCTGTGTCAGTGAGGGTCTTAAATCGTCAGCCTAACATGTACTGTGTATCTGCTGTGGTAAAATTAATGGGGGGAAAAAAAGTCCTTACACTCTTACGCCTTACTTACTTTGCCTTGTGTCGAGAAGAACACTCTGTGTGTGGGTACTTTACTTAAAAAATAATAATATCTTGAATATCTTTCTATCATTTTTAATCAGGTGAACTTCTGTGATTTGTAACAATACCGTGCCATCTGTGTTTTTATCTACACACCGTGTGCTTTTTGGGCAGTTTTCCAACTTCTTCAATGGTACTTTTGAATCTCCTTTTCTTTTCTTTTTTTTCAGCCGACTGTTTGGTTTTATAATCCACTCTGATAGTTGGTTCTTTTTATTGCAATAATATAATCCATCCTGTTTGCCTTGTCAAGGGAGAATTCAGAACAACACTGCCATGTCATCTCACGTCGTATGCCCCGCGATGGCCTTAACGGATGATTTCCCTGTGAAACAAATGAGCATTTTCCATGAATGTCTTTATTAATACACACCTTTGTATGAAGATTTACTGAGATTAATAAATTGAAGCATTCCTTCCTACCGTACACTCCTATGAGGGATACATTTTTATTATACCATATAAACTAAAAAGTCATGCTTTATAAAAAAAAAAGAGAAGGTATCTTATAGGGCATGTCAAACTACCCACTAAATGCATCCAGGTGAAGTCTGTAGTAGAGAGTCTATGTTACTATGTTTACTTGATGGGTTAAATGCAGTGTCCGCGACTTAGACTGTGTTTGAAATTTAAACTGTGTCATTTCAACCTAGACGACTGTATCTGTACTGAGTTAGCCTAAAATTGTGGTTGTTATTGAAACTTGTTTTCAGGAGCATCTAGAAAAAAGCAGCACAGTGTGCTGCTTTTTTCTAGATGCTATAGATGCTATAGATGCTATTTTCCGATGCTATTTGTTGTTGGTATAAACAAAGCTCTGCACCAGTGCAGCGTTTTCTGCAGGAACATTCCTAGAAAGAGCGTGATCTGGCTCATCGTTCATCACTGTATTTTTGGTATATGTCTCTGGTTAAGACATCGTCCAACTAAAGTACGGGTTACACAGAAATCTGATTGTTCAGACCTAGCCTGCCCAGAGATAACCCCCCCCCCTGGAATATTTGGGACATTTCTTCCTGTTCACTTTATTTTTATCACACACGAGACCAGAGACACGTCCAGCTTTTCACTGCTGCTGTCGAACAGTCTAATTATAGAGTGTCCTGGAGAGCAGAGCGACTCTCCCTGTGTAACTCCTGCCCAGTCCGACAGTCTGCTGGTCTCCCCTGTCTCTCTGACCTTGTCCACAGCAGCTGCTTGTGCACAAAGACAATGGTCAAATCTCACAGGAATGACATCATCTATTGTAATGATAAAAATAGTCGATCGTACCATTTTTGAAGGAACCTGGCTATGACGCCACAAGAAAGACCTGCTGGCTATTGTTTAGCAATTGTCAGTTGCTAAACAATGGCTAGCAGGGTTAGCATAGACTGGAAAACCAAATAGTAAAAATGAATTTTAATAAGAATACTTAAAAAAAAGCTATGGTTAAAAAAAGATATAGTACACATAGTTTCCGGTAGCAATCTTTGTTGGAAGTATCACATTCCTCAGTACGTGGAGGTCAGTGGTCGGAGGCTGGTCAGGCTGTTCACTGGACATGTGCTCCGTGGTGGAGGCCTGTCCTGGCTGTTACACCGTGAGCTGGAATGTGCTGATGTAGAGAAGAGCAAGAGGAGGAGGAGGAGTGGAAGGTAAACATGGAGGTGCAAAATTGCACTGAAATAATAACTTGCATGAAAAATGTCCAATCGTCTGTCTGTCAAACACCCGGCCCGGGGGCCACTTCCGGCCCACAAACCCCCCAAATCTGGTCCAGGACTTGATGTAAGTAACGATTTAATTCTGCAGTATATACTGTATATTTCAGTGATCACAGGATCTTTGTGTTGATGTGCATTGGTTCAAATGTCTGTGGAACTGAAGAGTCCATTTCCACAGTTGACTCTCTGTATAGTCTGCGGCGCTAACTGTTATCTTAGCCTCATATTGACTTTTTTCCTACAGTAGTCCCTGAGCTGCTCTGTGTGTTTTTAACCTCACACACAATGACTGAGTCCAGTGCAGTATCAGAGGTGTGCGTTTACTATGTGGAGCAATGTACTGAAGCAAGTGTGAAATTCAAAGTGCAACGTGACTCATCAGATATCACGGTCTATGCTTTCATAAACGCTTATCTCAGACTCTTGCACACACACGCTGCTTCGGGGGGGGGGGGGGGGGGGTTGTTAGCACTTCACAACTGAGTGGCTTCAAGGATTTCTCTGCAGCCCCCAAGAAAAATAAAAAAACATGGAAGTGCACCATAGGGGCGCCCGCCCCACACTTTTAAAACCACTGACATAGACATAATGCATTGCCTTGCCCTCCGCCATGATTTATGACCTATTCCAAATATATACATAATCTTAATCCCTACTCTGCCCTCAGATCATTTGAGTTCAAGACCCCTGCCCTGATTCTAATCTGACTCTAGTTCAAATCCTAACTCTAAACTAAATCTGAATCCTGAAAAATACCCTCCTACTGAGGCCCTAAAGTGTCCCCACAACAGCCGTATACACACACACACACACACACACACACACAGTGCTGTTATCTGAAGGTAACCTTTTGCCTTGGATCACAGCACTGGAGCCACATTTGTCACCTGTCAGACGACCTTTTACCCAGTGAACAGCCAGATCTCTGCTGCGGCCAGAGTTGGTGAGCTCTTCTTCATTGTTTTTCACGTGTTCATTTGAATGCCATTACTGCAGACAAACAACATTCACATTCAGAAGCTGTGTGGGAAACAGAGAAGAACATGAGCACTGTTTTTATCTAAGGATCTGGGATTAAGGCTCCTCTCAGACCCGGGGCAGAAGAGTCAGGTTTTAGTGACTCAGTCCAACCTTTGTCACTCTCCTGCAGACCGGCCTGTTTGTCCTGTTCCTCTGGATCAGGGTTTGGACTTTCAGGTTGTTTTTTTTTTGGGAACCTGCAGGACAATTGTGCCAGAAAACACAGGAATGTGTTGATGGACAGTGAATACACGTGTAATGGTACAGAATGGATTAACTGCTGTGATTAGACTCCGTGACACTGACCACAGTCACATGCTCCAGCCTCACATGAAAATCCAGGGAGCGTTATGAAACTGGAGCCTTTGCCTCCTTCTCTCCTCGTGATGGTGACTCACTGCTTTTTACGCCTGACATCAACCCCTGACATCAGCCTCGTTCCACTGTACACACACAACCCGTCTGAGAAGTGGGAAAGGAAAAGAGAGAAGAAAAAAAAAAGCAGGCTGCCTTTCAACCGTCCTGTCCAACCGACTGCATACCAGATCCTCCTCTTTTAAACAAACTGTTTCTCAGGAACTTCATGCCGTCTGGTTTACTGGAAGCAGTCGCACGAGCAGCTTAATACAGTAAATCTCAGTGGATTTTAAACACAGCAGTCCTGGATATGACAGCTTTGTTTATTGGACTTCACACACTGCAGATTCTCAGTAGGGTTTAGGCAGGTCAATCAATTCAAATGTGTCTATCTGGAGATGTTTCTTTATCAGCGTGTAACTCTGTAGTGTTTGTCCAATACAAAAACACAGCTATATACAGCTGTAACATAGACTGTGGTGGAGACAACAGGTCCTCTAGGAAACACTAGAAGTTAGAAAGAAAAAAAGATGGCTGACAAAGTATAGAAAAAGTTTGTCAGAATGTCTGCCTAAATATAGTCTAGAACCAGCTAAGAGTTGGCTAAATAGTTATTTTTAGCTGGAGCATTTGATAAAACAAATGCCCTGCAGGCTGAGGTCACCAGTAGTTGACCAGTGAAGGCAGTTTCATTCCACACCACACAGATCACCTGTGTGAGGCAAAAATAACTGATCTGTTCAACCATGTTCAGAGATAAACTGAACAGGAAAAGCTGAAGGTTGGTCTAAAAAGTACACACACAAAAAAGCAGAAAAATAACAAAGAAAAAATAATGTATATGTATATATGTATTTATCTGTAAACATGTATATAGCAGTACTACTATTAATATACTTCTACACTGTTATTAGAAATAAAGTGACGGTGAGCTAAATGCTAGCTTAATGCTAAGTTTTAGCTTAGAAGCTTGCACTTCTCGCAACTGTGGTCTTACTCCTGTGCTACTTATATTGTACTTTGTTGCTCAGAAAAATTCAGTGTGAACAAAATTAATGTTATTGCAAAAACAAAATAAAAAATTCACTTGTATTTCCTAATTCAGCGCACTGAAGCTGTGCCTTCTTTATTTTTCTGAGGAAGCGAGGTATCCACCATTGAACACAGACCCGTTCATGTCACATGTGAGAGGCTGAATGACGCCGTTCTTGCTGATGGAGGCAGAAGCTGCTGCGGGATTATTGTTCTCTTCGGCTCAGAGATGGCACTGGGGCCACAGAGGCCGACGTGACCCCTGTGATCTGAAGGCCACGTGATTCCTCTTTTACAACGGCTAAAGGTTAGAACACCGCGCTGCTCTAGCATTTCCAGAAATGGAAAAACACACAAAGAAGCACACACACATAGCTCTGGCTCCAAAGATACTCTTTTATTGACAGCAATGCATTTATATCATCAATATCAATATATATGTATATATATGTGTGTGTTGAATTCAGATTTTTCTCAAATATATAAGGTAAAAAAAATGGAAACATAAATACAGTTAAATATCATTTGAAATAACTTAAAATTGTAACAAAAGAACAAATTGAACTTGTGGTCATAAAGCCAGCTGACATTTGAGAAACACCAAAAACACAGAATGTCATCACTGGATGTTTGTAGCCATTCCCTTTGTTTAAATTACCATAGCAGTGTCAACATTAACAACTGAAATTAAAGAAGTGAAATTGCAAAAAGGTCCAGTGTTTCAACAAGTGCTTTTTTCTCTCTCTTTTTTTCTCTGCAGAGAAGCCGACCCTGGTCCACTCGACAGCTCCACCTCCTGCTCTCTGACTCCTCACAGAGGTTTAGTCAAACAAAGAAATGACAAAAGCCTTCTTTACAGAGTCCAGCTTCACAGTTTTGTTGTCTCACCAGCTCACATCGTTGCACCAGGCTGACAGACGGACACAGAACAGTCCAGCCCAACATGGAAATCCAGCTTGGTGCCTTTTGAACACAACCCGCATAACATCAAGTTCTTTTTTGATTTCTTTTCCCATCAGCTAGGCTTTAGAATTGATCTGTGGGTGGTCACATGTCCATCAGGGTCCACACCACTGGTCCTGTGCTGATGAAGTTAAATGTCCATTCACAGGCGTTTGTTTTTTTTTTTTGTAGCTCAGACGTCATCGTTCAGGCAGGTTGATGATGGGCACCCACTGGTCCATGCAGCGACTCTCTCTGCAGAATCGGTTCACTTTGCTCAGAGCAGGGTCTTTCCACAATGTGGAATGTGGGTTCTGAAAAGAGCGACAAATTGAAGTGAGTTTTAAATGCATTCCTGAGGTTTTTAATACACCCAGTCAGAAACATAAACAAATGCAGACACTGATGCCTGGGTCACACCCTAAAATAAACTGTGACAGAAGCAAAGGAGGGCTGAAAATGTCATAAAGGGAACATTCTAATGGCTATAAAAGGAGCTTCCACCAACAGCAGTCTTCACATGGCTAGCAATGAGCGAGAATTTCCTCTTCCTAGGCCTGTAGTTGGTACTATGTGTGCATTTGAAAGCTAAATGTTTGGTAGTTGTTCCATTCTTACAAATGACTGGCTTGTTTCTAGCATGCAATGTTTTAGCAGTGAGCTAGTATGTAGCAAATAAGTGGCATGTTAGCACTGTTTTAGCTTGTAGCGTAATAGCGCTTTGTCAGTGCTACACTTGTATGCGTGGTTTACGTCATTTATTTTGTGCAAAAACTAGACCTGAGCTCATCTAAGAACCACAGTCCATGTTCAGCTTGTGTCCAGGAAAGAGACAACAGATTGTAGTTGTAATGAATAAAAACCCAGCATCAGTGATGGTCTGTAGAAGCCTCGTCAGCCTCCATGTGGTATGAACTTAATCTCTATGGTTTCTTACTACACCCACTTACTAACAGTCCCTCCTCTGTGTGTGCGTGTGCTTCTATACAACTGAAATTCCTCAGAAGCCAGCAGAGGGAGGAGTCATGCACGTGTTTATCAAATACAATTGAACATGTACTGGCAAGTACCACCTCTTGTTAGCAGTTTCACCCACGTGAAAGAACCCCCTAAAAAACCTTGACCTTTAAAATATGAGAATGTTTTAGAGACACTTACAGTGACCAGGACACAGTGTAAGTCCATGGGTTCTCCCCCGCTCTGTTTCCCTGCAGCTCCTCCACCCAGAATCTCTGCCAGACGCCGGGTGTTGTTCACTCTCAGGATGTTGATGTCATTTTCGCAGCAGAATGCCTGAATAAGGGTGAAGTGAATCTGCAAGGCCACGTCTTTGACGTCTTCGTCATCGGTGGCCAGGATGCACAAAACCACATTATCAGGGTCTCTGGAAGGAAGAGGACATGAACAGATGAGTTAGAGCCTGGGAGACGACGGTCAACTTTATTATACCACAGGGCGAGTGGTTCTGTTCACAAACACGTTACACTATGGTACAAGATGAAGCACATATGCAGTTGCATTCTTCTTTCCCACACAGTCATCCTGACTTAGACATGATCATAAATGATTACCTAAGCTCAGGAGCTAATGTTTCGTCAGTCCCTTTGTCTGTGTGACCCATGGACTGCATCATTTAGAATGTTAAGACAGACTTTACGCTGAAATATTTGGTTATCTAAGGTTGGTAGCAGCAAAGACCCAGATTCAGGATTTAGTATCAAACAGTTGTTAACTCTGTGATATTGTAGTGTGGACCCACAGTGTGAGAAATTTTGACATTAGAACAAGTGTTTTGTTATGAATTTTCAGTTATTCCCTTTTAGCTCTTCTAGACTAGATCGTTTTGCTATTTCTGAGCTAAAAGGAATCACTATCTGTTCTTACCATCAATGCTTTCACAACCCAAGTTAGTTGACACTTCAGAAAGGTCAAGTTGATGAAAACACCATTTGAACTTATTCTGGGCCATTTATGTTCAGTTGTTTCCTGACTTCTATTTGTTCATGTTTGCTTACTCTACTACCCTTAAAACTACAGCTACTACAATTATATTATCTCTAAACTAAAGCATATCTAGCATTTAGTACACTCCATGCTACTTTAGCTAACTGTTATATTATTATTTCTGTATTATCTATTTATTTTGTTTTAATCAATACATTAATCCAACAATTTTTGTCAGCTTTTTTTCTTTGCTCTTGTAT
This sequence comes from Cynoglossus semilaevis, assembly GCF_000523025.1. Lineage (NCBI taxonomy): Eukaryota > Metazoa > Chordata > Actinopteri > Pleuronectiformes > Cynoglossidae > Cynoglossus > Cynoglossus semilaevis. The sequence continues at coordinate 4,646,056 of NC_024326.1, forward strand.
TTGCCTTGAAAAATACAGTTTTCAAATGCTGTGTCGCTAGCATATTCACATTACAATCAAAACAAATCATTTAAAGTCCCTTCAGTCAAACATAAAGATAATCTTATAATAATATTAATAATAGTGACAGCCAAAATATACATGTGGAACTGACATATTTTAATAGTCTGGTTTTTTTCTAAAATTACAAACTGTATGAGTCTGTCAGTCTGAGACTTTGTTTAAGTGTTTGACAGTGTAATACATGTGTCATCCACGGTGATACTACTCAGGTACTTACACATTCAGAGACTTGGCAGCTTCGTACACTCCGACTGTGATGCAGCCCTGTGGTAACGCTGACGCGAGCACTTCTTCTAAAGCTTTCGCCACTGAATCCATTCTGTAACACACAGTAAGTAATTAAAAAACAATCATTACCAACATCAAACAAAAAAAGAAGTCCCAATCTCATTTTTATGGCTAATGCTAACTCAGCTAACGAACCGACGTCACTTCAGTCAAAAAGCCGGCCGGTGCAAAAAGAAAAAAGAAAGGATAAATTATTCCGTTTTTTATTCATTAAAACTACCTATAGTGAATCTTTCTGATAGTAAAGTTACTTTTAGCGTTTGTGCTAAAACGACATGTTAGACTTTGTGTGTAAAATATTACTTTGTCAGCTTAAAAAACGCTGCACTGGGTCGTCGCAAAGGGGCAGTTGATAAGGAATACACTATGCGTTTTAACACCGCCAGGCGAACAATTCAAGTTAAAAACAGCTTTAAATCCCTCTTTGCCATGCATTCATCTATTCATGCATCCACTCTCTGCTTGCTGCTCCGCACACACTGGTAGAAGTCGGACTACAGTATCATTATACAGTATTTACCTTTCCTGCGGATATTCTCCGTTTAGTTCCTCAAATGTCATGGTGTACATAAAATCCAAATCCACTCTAGGTCACAGACGCAGAGTCCTGTTCCTGTTCTGGCCTTTTTGGTCTGTCTTTTATCTCCACACTCTCTCGTTTATCTTTAGTCAACTGTTCTGCTGCTACTGAGAGATAACTTTGGTAACTTCACGTTAATAGTGTCAGGGACCGTGTGAGTCAGGAGGACATTTACATAAAGCGGGCGATTGGTTATATGCTAATATAAGTGTGTACTCATTGGACAAAACAGCAGCAGGAGTGGCTCAGTTACTACGATGGCTCTCTTCTGATCATTATGCCCTCTGCTGCCATCTACTGTAAGAACATCATAAAGTCAATGTTTTATTTATACACTTTTACAAACTCATTCTAACGTTTAGGTCATATTTGTACAGTATGGTCCCGGTCATATGAAACTGTACTTCAAGAGAAACGCGCCTTAACATTACAAATTAGGGTTGTGAGTAGTAATTTTATGGGAATATAGTAATATTACGAGACTGTTGAAGCACAGAAAGTTTAGGTGATCCTAAAGATGTGGCAGCACATTCTGTTATATTACTGTTTGTTCCGTTTTGCCCCTGAAAGTTAGCGCAGTGGTTGTTTGTAGGAACAGTACTTGATTCAAATTAAGCATAAGATTTAGCTAAGTTTAGCTTCTTAAGACACCTTTGAGACGGAAATTTATCTTTTATTACCTATTTTACAGTTTTCTGGACTTGGCTATCTTTTAATTATCATGTGATTATTTCTTTAAGTTTTGGACACAAATGTTATTCCGAGTTCTTGAACTTAAAAACGTTTTCCCCTGCAATGCAGTAATTTACGAAAAACGAAACAAATTAAACAGAAGTCAAAACCGCGAATTAAGTTATTTTTCTATTCAGGGTTGAAATGAAGAAGAAGTAAATAATGTGCAGCAGGACTCACCGTGGCTGTCGGTCAGGGCAGGTCGGCACCGGGCAGGTTTGGATTACCATGGCAACCAGACGCTGCTGGTGGAAGCTGCGCCATGATTGGTCAACAGCAGCGCGTGCCAAAACCCACCGAAACCGCGTGTAGTTAGTTTTTCGTCCTAAATAATGAACATAGAGTTGTCGTGGTAAATAAGAAATCGGCCTTTGACAGGAGTTTGAGAAATTAACTTGCAAATATTGCTTTTCTGTACAGAAACCCATCCTGCTGCAGGGCCACGGACGGTCCAGTAATTCTCTGCCAGATTTGACTTGCAATTGTGTTACAAACATAAGGCTATATGCTCTATAGTGTGTATGATATGAAAATCATATTTGTAATCATGCAAAGGGAACAGAGGCCAGTAGAATTGATTTATTTTCATTAAAATTAAAAGGAAAGTAGCGCAACATGGATTTCTTCTCTCCTGAGGTTATTGGTGGCGTCAGTAATGTAGAGCAAACCAATAATTTGTGAAGTGAAGCCATGGTTGCATTGAAGCCTTTTAATGTTTACCTTCAACAATGTCTCCCTACACAGGTGGCCAAGAGTGTCCAAATGTAGTTTGGACAGTTTTTGATTCCAGCTCATTCTTC
>NC_024326.1:4648618-4651640 GCF_000523025.1 Cynoglossus semilaevis
GTTAGATGTTACTAATTAAAAGATGTGAAGACGTGTTTCCCACTTGTCTCCTACGTCCTTGACGAGTTCTATCATTGTCATAAAGTCTTTGCCAAGTCAGGACTGTGAGGTGTCTCTGTCTCCCTACCCTCTTGTCTCTTCTTCTAGGTTCATCAATTTCATCACAGTAGACAGAGAACATTGAGAAACACTTCAGTTCAACAGATTCATGGTGGGTATTTGATGGTTTGTTAAGTGATAAGTTATGGAGGGACAATATTAATAATGAACCATTTTGAGAAATAAAAAGTTACGTTACTGCTGTGACTTGTTGGAGCTCAACCGCTGTAGGAAAACCCTCCTGTGGCAGAGACGTTCTCTGCTCTTCAAAATGTCCTTGCATGTCTGTACCCACACAGTGTTCCTCGGCTGCATCATCCTGTGTTCTCATCAGTTCGGCCTCTGTCTCCATTTCTTTGCTTCTATCCATGATGTCTCTTTCTCTTCTATTAAATCTCTGCTCTAGGACATTTCTTCGGTCTCGGTGGCCGTCTACTCTTTCCTCCTGCTTGTTTTTATTTTCACCGGTCACTTCCTCAGTCTCTTCCTCTGTAGAAACATCTACTGATGGCATGTCGTTGTCTCCACCCTGAGCCCTTTCATCTTCTCCTGCGTGTTTTTGTGCATTACCAGTGCTTTCTTTTACGTCACCTTTTTGCTCGTCTTTTGTTTGACTACTTTCAGCTGATTCCTGATTGCATCCTTTCCCCTGCATGTTCTCTAAAGTCAACGTCAACATGCTGCTGATAATCCTGTCCAGTTCAGCGTCTTCATCTTCACTGCTTGTTGCCGATCTCCATTTCTCTTTTCGGAGTTCCTCCTTCGATGACTTTTCTTGTTCATTATACTCTGACTTCAACATGATCTCTTCTCTTTCTTCTCCTTCTTTTGCATTTCCACTCCCATCTTCACATACATGTTCCGTCTCAGACTTTTCTAAATAATATTTTTCTGGAGATGTTTCTTCGGTTTTGCTATCCGTCTTGATTCGATCATCCGTGACATTTTTAGTTGCTGCATTTTCACTGCACCACTTTTCATTTGTGTCTTTTGTTTCCTCCATGAGGTCAAACATTTGCACGTCCAAGTCAGCAAACGATTTTCTCTGCTCATCTCCAATCTCACCTTCTTCTGAGCTGGTGCTGCTTCCTGCTCTCTTCACCTTCATTATTTCTTCTTCCTCATTTATTGTAACTCTGTCAAGCTCCTCATCTGTGGATGAAAACTGAGCGGTGCTGACGAGACTGACCAAATCTCGTAGCTGAGCAGATGTGTGTCCCTGTAACTTCCACAGGATGTCCTCCTCTGTCCCTCGCTCCCTGTCTCCACGTCTTCCCGCCCTGTCTAACTCATCCTCCGTAGAAGAAAACTGAGATGCTTTTACCTGGTTGGCTAATTTACATAATTCCACAACCATCTTGTCATGGCGTCCATCCTCATCATCCACGTTCTTTTTTTCAGTTCCGACTCTGTCTAGTTCATCTTCTGTAGATGAAAACTGTGTTGCCTTCACTTCCTTTTCCAGTCGACAGAGTTTGAAGGTCAGTCCCTCACTCCTCTCCTGCTCTTCCTCATCTATTTCCACCTTAATATTTTCATCCAGTTCTACTTCACTCTGGTCAGGTTCATCTAAATCATAGGTAGACAAAAAATAAGCCAGTCGGGATTTCTCAATGAGTTTATAAAACCTGCACTTCAACTCTTCATCTATGTCTAGATCTCCTTCTCTTTTTGGTTCATCCTCCATTCTGTCATCATCAATTTCCGTTTTCCTATCTTCCTCATCAACGTCTTCCCATCTTTTGTTTCTCTCTTCATTGTCTTCCTTTGGTGCCTCCCAGTCTCTGTCCGGTGGCTCCTGTGGTTTCAGTCTGTTCTCTTTGTTCGTGTCAGTCATTCCAGGCCCAGTCAGGTCACAGTCGGGTTCAGGTACAGGTGTGGTGCCTTCAGAGGTCAAAGTATCAGATGTTGCCGCATCAGGAGAAGACTGGGAATGGGCGTTGTTTTTGATTGAATCCTGTGAAAACAAATTAGTCAACATTTTAATTATATGTCGTGTTTTTTTTACGAGGAAGTTACAAATAGCGTAAAATTTAGGGTGGAAAGTCAATACTTGACTTTTCCTAAACCCTGACAGAAGCCAGTTTGGGACTAGACTAAGAATCCTATATTGTCACTGGTGTTTGAGAATAAACTACAAATGTTCAGTTTCTTACCACTGCATAAGTCACTGGTACTTTGTTCTTCCTGCTTTTTCGTTTCTCTTTCCATGATTTCCTCACTTTTCCAACTTCAAGCTCACGTCCTACTTTGCCCATTTTGTCCTCAGTATCTTCCACTTCCTCAGCAGTGAAGTGGACATCGATGATACTCGTCCTTCTGGATGCTGACGGTCGCCTGAGCTCTACAGGCACCTTCCTTTGAAAAAGGGCCAGCAGGGCCTTGTTAACTTTCCTGTTGCCCTCTGAGTCTGACAGCAGATCGTCTCTACTGCTCCCACAGCTCGTTCGCGGTGAGTGGACGCTCTCCAGATTGTCCTGCAGCGCGAAGTTACTTCCTGTCATCTTCCTATGGATCTCCTGAAGGGCGGCCCCCCAGGAAGTGTCAGGATGGAGTTGGGTCTCATTGTCAGAATCCATGCCTTCGTAGGCGGACACCACTCCAGACTCTCTCTCCAAAGCACTGTAGACCTGACTCTTCCTCTTGGTCAGCAGGCTGGGATGAGACCCCTGAGCACTCTGTAGGGCAATCCAGTTCCCGTCTGGGCTTTTCAGAACTGATGACACCCCTTCCCCAGTTGTGCAATTACAGACACCCATAGAATCAGAAACAGACAAGCAGAGTAAACCTGTCAGATTCATTAAATACAAAAAAAAATTCTTTCTGTCAGGACTGCACAGAAACGACTGAACGACAAATTATTCCTAAATGTCAGAAGTTTTTTTCCCCTCCACTTTCTACAGTTTAAGGAGGAGCAGAAAGT